>NW_026725957.1:0-25000 GCF_029784015.1 Lycium ferocissimum
TAGAAGAACAACTTTTAGCAGGAACACAAAGGTATGGATTGGGCAGACCTTGAAAGAGGCATCTAAGGCGAATGGAAACTTGGTAAGGAGATGGAAGAGAAAAGACAGACTTTCTGAGATCTTTTGTTCAAGAAATTCCAACAGATTTGGTAGGCACATCAGCATCATCAATGTACAAGGCAGGAGGAGGTCAGTAATAATCATCCCAGAATTGATGTTCAACTCAGGGTGGGTTTTCATAGCAGACAAGTTGGAGAGGTTCATTAATAGCCAAGGTCAGAAGGAGGTACCAGTTCAACCGAGACTAACTGAGAAGAATTTCAAATATGCAGAGGCAGTTAAGAGTTTTAAATGGTCCAGCAGGGAGGTGAAGGGAGTTAATGCTATTCCAGCAGTGAAGGAGGGGGGAATCTTATGCATTAATGAAGAAACAGACTCTGAGAGTGAAACTCTTAATAGATGTCTTGTGGGCTCCTTCTCTGAATATGCTACAGAAAAGCCTATACTTTCAGAAATCAAAAGATGGCCTGAATGTGTTTATGAAATGGGTAACAATACTTTTATCTTTGAATTTGCATCTAAAGCCACAGCAGAGCAAGTGATGAAAGGTGTTTGGGTTTGGAAAAAGACGCAACGTAAACTTCAATGGTGGAGCCCTACTGTTGGAGCCATTCATCATGATGAGAGACCTGAAACAATGTGGATTAGGGTTGTCGGTGTTCCATTGCATATGTGGTCACAAAAAGTCTTCAAGGCAATCGGCGATTTTTGTGGCGGGTGGGTGGAGACAGAGGAAGAAACTCATCTTCGCAATCATCTAAAATGGGCCAGAATCAGGGTCCATGGTGATAGCAGTAAGATTCCGAAGGAAGTCAAGATTGAAAAAGGTGGAATTCTTTTCACGACACAAATCTGGGTTGAATCGCCGGCGAGAGTCATTATCGGCGAAGAAGAAGGAAGGCAGGCTTGTATCCGGCAGGTATCGAGTTTTAATCCAAAGGTTAAAAGGGTGGATGAGTACGACTGTAGCAGAGCGGAGTCTGTTCAGCCAACACAGGCACGTGAGTTTGCATCGATAGGATCTGAAGCAGTGGTCCCAGGAAGCAAAGTGGGCTTGGACATTTTAAGTGAAAGGAACCAAACTGAATTGGGCCTAACAAAGTTGGGCCAGGGTTTAGTAGAAGTCAGTGAATCCTCAAGTTATAAAATTAATGAGACACGTGAGAAGCATGAGGGCCAAAATTTTAAGCACAAAATGGGGCTAGAAGCTGCTGACGAGTCTCTTAAACTATTAAAAGACTTGGCATCAAAATTTCTCGAATCGTTCAAGCAGTGGGAAGAAAGACTGGAGTTATCACAAGACAGACTCTATGCGACTACTACGAATCCAAGAAGAAAATCCATACAATCAGTCGAGACAGTGAAAGCGAAGGAGGCTGCAAACAATATATGCCACACATTGATGATAAACCTCGAAAATAACAAAAATCAATCGAACCCAATTTCTCAAGACATGCAGATACAACAAATTCATGAAGCGGAGCCGGTAGTTATCCAAAATCAGGGAGATCACGTAGCCGAGATTGAAGTTTCAAACTGGGTTAATGGTAATATTCTGGAATTGAGTAATATTTATGGAGCTGCTTTTGAAGGATGTGAGGAGGAAGCTAGGGCTCTTCTAACTAAATTAGATGCCAGAAGGGAATTTATGGAGAAACAAGAGCAGATAGAAAAGGTGAAGACGCCAAAAAGCAGAGGTATTGGGAAGAATGAACTGAAAAATCTGGCTTCAGATTTAAATGAAGAAGTTAGAGGAGTCAGGAGCAGGGGGAGAGTTCAAAATTTGACTTATCAATGAAAGTCAATTTAATTTCATGGAATGTGAGGGGCTTAACAACATCTATAAAAGACAGCTTGTTAAGAGTCTTATGCAAGAGTGGAGGGCTGATGTTTACTGTTTTCAAGAGACAAAGTTGGAAAAAGATGTGGAGGCATATGCTAAACAATTATGGTCTTGTAGGTGGATGAGAAGTGGTTTTCTTGAGGCTGTAGGAAGTAGAGGTGGTATCTTGATCATGTGGGATAGCAGACTTTGGGTTGGGGAACAAGTGGAAGTAGGAAATTTTTCTATTTCCTATAGATTCGAGTCTGTGCACCATTCTTTCAGTTGGTATCTTACAGGTGTGTATGCTCCTCACACTAGATATGACAAACTGGACGGTTGGGAAGAAATTGCAGCAATGAGAGGACTATGTGGTGGTCCTTGGATCACATTTGGGGATTTTTAATACTAACAGAACTATGGTGGAGAGAAGGTGTTGCAATAGAATTACAAATATAAATGTCTAATTTTTCCGGATGGATTGAAGAGATGGAACTGTATGATCCCCATCTCAATGGAGGCAAATTCACTTGGTTCAGAAGATTAAACCATGCTAGTGCTGCCAGAATGGACAGATTTTTATACTCAATGGAATGGAATGGAATGAAACTTTAAAAACATGAGGCAGAAAATCCTTCCAAGAACAGTATCTGATCATAGTCCAATAATTTTGGAATGTGGTAACTGGAAGAGGAAAAACTCATATTTTAAATTTGAGAACGGGTGGCTTGAGGAAGAGGGTTTTATTGATCAGACAAGAAACTGGTGGAGTGAATTTGAAGTTGAGGGATGGCCAGACTACAAGTTGAGCATCAAACTAGAAATGTTGGAAAACAAAATTAAAGTTTGGAGCAAAGAGAAATTTGGAGAGCTAGCTAACAAAAAGAGCAGTCTGCTAAATGAACTGGCAGATCTGGATTTAGTGCAAGAAAACAGACTTTTAAATGAGGAAGAACTGATGGTAAGGGCCACCAATGGAATTAGAGGAGTTAGCAAAAACAGAAGAGTCCAGCTGGAGGCAGAAATCCAGAGCTCTATGGTTACAACAAGGAGACAAAAATACAAGATTTTTCCAAAGGATAGCAACTGCTCATAAGAGGTATAATACCATTGACAGGCTGCTGATTAGAGGAAGAGAAGTAAAATAACCTGAAGAGATCAAGGTGGCCATGGCTGAATTCTTTTTTTTTTTTTTTTTTGAAAATGTAACATGGCCATGGCTGAATTCTATGATAAACTTTATTCAGAATCTGAAGCATGGAGACCATCTTCTGAATATAATGACTGCCCAAAGATTACAGAGGAAGAGCAAGATTGGATACAGAGACTCTTTACAGAATCTGAAGTTTTGCAAGTAGTTACTCAGTGTGCAGTGGACAAAGCACCAGGTCCTGATGGCTTTACCATGGGTCTTTATAAGAGTTGCTGGGAGATTTTGAAAGGTGATATTATGCAAACCATCGACGACTTTCATCAAAATGAGATCTTTGAGAAGTCCTTTAATGCCACTTTCATAGCTCTAATTCCTAAGAAGTTTGAAGCTGAAGAATTAAAGGACTTCAGACCTATAAGTTTGATAGGGGGCATCTACAAGATCATCTCCAAATTAATCACAGAGAGAATGAAGACTGTCATGGAGAAGCGAGTGGATGTACATCAAATGCCATTTTTGCAGGGTAGACAGATCATGGATGCAGCTCTATTTGCTAATGAGTTAGTGGATTCCAGAGTAAAACAAAAAAATCCTGGAATTTTGTGCAAGCTTGATATTGAAAAGGCTTATGACCCTGTCAACTGGGTCTACCTGCTGAACATTCTGAGGAACATGGGTTTTGGAGAAAAATTGATCAATTGGATAAAATGATGTATATCCAGTGTGAAGTTCTCTGTTCTAATTAATGGAAGTCCTGAAGGTTTTTTTCAATCTGGTAGGGGTTTGAGGCAGGGGATCCCCTGTCACCTTTCCTATTCTTATTAGCCATGAAGGGGCTAAATTACATGATTAGAAAAGCCAAAACTAATCGATGGATAAAAGGGTTTGGAACCCAAACCAATAGGGGTGAAGACATGGAAATTACACACTTATTGTGTACTGATGACTGTTTGGTGGTTTGTGAGGCTAAGGTTGAACAAATCAGACACCTTAGGGCAATATTGACCATCTTTGAAGCCATTTCAGGTCTCCATGTTAACTAGAATAAGAGCTTCCTATATCCGGTGAATCAGGTGACTGATCTACAGTTTCTGGCAAGTAACTTGGGCTGTCAAACTGAGTCACTGCCCACAAAGTACTTGGGAATGCCTCTGGGTGCTAACCACAAGGCACAAGAGATATGGAATGATGTGTTAGAAAGGTGCAAAAAGAAATTGACAAGATGGAAGAGTCAATATTTATCTCTTGGGGGTAGACTGACTTTGATAAATTCAGTCTTGGATGCCTTACCTACTTACATGATGTCTTTGCTTCCTATTCCTACGGGCATACGGAAGAAGATTAACAAAGTAAGAAGGTAATTTTTGTGGCATGGTAACAAAGACAAGAAAGGTTATAACTTAGTGGAGTGGGAGATTGTGACGCTCAGCAAGCATCATGGTGGCATGTGGATTAAGAATCTCAGACTTCATAACCAGAGTCTACTCCAGAAGTGGTTGTGGAGGTTTTGCAAGGAAGACAGATCTCTCTGGAGGAAATACATAGCTCAAAAATATGGTTTGTTCAATCAGTGGACAACAAATGAAGTAAATACTACTTACGGATGCAGTGTTTGGAAGACTATTAGGAGAATGTGGAATGAATGCAGTGAAAATTTGAGCATAAAGGTGGGGGATGGGACACTATTAGGAGAATGTGGAATGAATGCAGTGAAAATTTAAGCATAAAGGTGGGGGATGGGACAAAAACTTCCTTTGGAAAGATCATTGGATTGGGCACTGTAATCTCAAAACTTTATTCCAGGACTTACACATTCTCAGTCTCCAAGAAAATGACAAAATATCCCAAATGTGGACAGCACAAGTGTGGAATCTTTTGTTTAGAAGGGCACTAAATGATTGGGAAATAGGGGGAGTCACAGATTTGCTTTTGGTACTCAATTCCTTCATAGGAACCACTAATGTTCCAGATAAACCAGTTTGGAAACTATGCAGCAGAGGGAATTTCACTGTTAAATCAGTTTATTGGGAGAAGAACAAGGTTGTAAATCCATCTCTGGTTTGGCCATGGAAACTTATTTGGAAAGTTAAAATTCCACATAAGGTTTCTACTTTTGTTTGGTTAGTTTTGAAGTGGGCTTGTCTAACACAAGAGGCTCTACAAAGAAGAGGTCTTCATATATGCTCAAGATGCCTACTTTGTGGGAAAGATGCAGAAACAAATGAGCATTTATTCCTACATTGTCAGATAACTGCACATCTGTGGCACATGTTCTTTTGTATCCTAGGGGTGAAGTGGGTGTTACCAAGATCAACTCTAGAACTCCTATGCAACTGGAAAGAAATTGGAAGAAGGAAGGCGAAGGAAGATTGGTGGCAATCCATTCCAGCTTGTATTTGGTGGTCAATTTGGAAGGAAAGAAACTCAAGACAATTTGAAGATAAAGCTAACTCCATCCAGATAGTTAAAATGAGGTGTCTTAGTTTCTTTTATTTTTGGTGTAAACAAGATATAGTGGGGGAAGTAGGTGATTGGTAGATTTTCTAGGCAATGTGTAAGTTGTAACTAGCATCATTACCTCCTGGCCACTGTTTTTGGTGGCTTTACCTGTAAAGTTTTACATCAGCATTTTTTGGATGCTGATACTTTTGGATGGAATACAAATGTTACCAAAAAAAAAAAAAAATAGAAGAAGCTATATTTGGTTATTATAAAAGATATCAATTAATATTGAGAAAGAAATTTTTTTTTTTTTTTTAAACAAATGTTATGAGTGGAGAATATAAAGAAGATAAAATAAATCGAGAGTAATACTCTTCTCAAATCATTCATTCAGGTTTCTTGAAATTTGCACATAATAATTCCAAGTACTTTATCTTTATAATTCAGATCCATCCAGATAGTTAAAATGAAGTGTCTTAGTTTCTTTTATTTTTTGGTGTAAACAAGATATAGTGGGGGAAATAGGTGATTTGGTAGATTTTCTAGGCAATGTGTAAGTTGTAACTAGCATCATTACCTCCTGGCCACTGTTTTTGATGGCTTTACCTGTAAAGTTTCACATCAGCATTTTTTGAATGCTGATACTTTTGGATGGAATACAAATGTTACCTTATTCAAAGAAAAAAAAAAAAAAAGAAGAAGCTATATTTGGTTATTATAAAAGAGATCAATTAATATTGAGAAAGAAATTTTTTTTTTTTTTAAACAAATGTTATGAGTGGAGAATATAAAGAAGATAAAATAAATCAAGAGTAATACTCTTCTCAAATCATTCATTCAGGTTTCTTGAAATTTGCACATAATAATTCCAAGTACTTTATCTTTATAATTCAGACCAAATAACTTTTAATCTTACACGCACGCATTACTATTATATATAAGAGGGAATGTGAGGACTTTTGTAGTCCTCACAATAATTTCCCAAATTTTTAAAAAAAAATTCATTAATTACTTTTATGTCCTAATTTTATTTATTTAAGTCAATTTTTTTGTTTTTTGTTTTTAAAGTCTACTTTTCAAAAGCTATCGAGCCTGGGGACTTTTGTAGTCCTTACAATAATTTTCAATTTTTTTTAAAACTTTTTAATTAATTACTTTTAGGTCCTAATCTTATTTATTTATGTCAATTTTTTTGTTTTTGTTTTTAAAGTCTACTTTTCAAAAGCTATCGAACCTCCTACCTCATTTTTCACGTTCTTTGATTTTCTGATTGGTGCTCGATATCCGCATTTCGAGCCCAATTAATCCGATAATTCGCACCGCATCGCGTCTATTCGGGGGAGCGCTTCCTCCAAGGATTTTTTTCCATATCCATGTTCGAACCCCTAATCCCTAATTAAGAGAGGAGCGACTCCATCCGCCGCACAAGTTAAATTATGTATTTGTCTTAAAAGTTCATTAACTATGTATAGATTATTTATTTAGAATTAAATAACTTCAGAAAATTAGGATACATAAGTTATAATGTCAAATTCGGTTCCAAATTTGATTTGAATTAAATAATTTCATCAAAATGGAAGTTAAAATATTAAATGAGTGGAATGAAAATTTTGCTTTTATATAATTACCCACTTGTGGGACTACAATGGGTATATGATTGTTGTTGTTGTTGTTATTGTACACTTGTACTAACACAAATTATATTTCTTTAGTTAAAATATCTGCTTTTATATCTTGAGTTTGGGCCCGGGCTTAGCACGGGCCTCACATAACTAGTATACTACTAGAAGTTAAACTTTGGATGTCTTTTTTAATCAGCTTTTTAAGCTTTTACATGAATTTATGTATTTTTACTCTTAATATTAGGAAAATATTACTTCACCATTTTAATGAGATTTGTTACTGCCGCGCTAAGCGCGGGCATTTCCCTAGTGTTATTCTAAGATAAAGAGAAGGGATAATGATAGAAAAGAGAAGCTCGATTATTCCTGCAAGCTTGGTTGGGATTTATAGTAATTACAGTATATAGAACTTTGGTAAGTGTATAATTAATTACACAATCAGAATCCTAATAAAAGTAGCTAAACATATCCACTTTGGGACACCAAGCTAACAGATAACTAAGTAGTGTAAATACCAGCGGTAATAATTTTATAATGGTATCAAGCTCGCTATTCTTTTATTTGGATTTGCAAAGAGAGAAGAAAATAGACAGATCAATGACTTGTTACTGTAAAACGAATGTCCGCATAATTGTCAAATAAGTCCTTGCTTATTCTTCAACTTTTATAAATAGCAGCTTGAGCATTCCTACATATACTAGCTTATCCCCATATAGTTTGAGCATCATGATTACAGCATTACACAAATAGCAGATAAATTTGAAGCCCGACCTGCTTTTGATATCGCAAAAAGAGCCTTCAAGGCTTCCTTCCTCGTCCGATCATCTCTGGCAGACTCTAACATGTTCAAAAGCTTTTGAGCCCCACCAATCTCAACTATTTTCATCCTTCTCTCGTCTAAGAAACAACAAAGCACAAGGATAAAAGATACACTGATAAGAATCTAACAAACATCACGATTGGTCCAAACAGCTGTCGAATATGCTTTGACTACAAACTTCAAATATTGTACTTTGAGCAAAAACTGTAAACTACGTCATTGGTCAGTTACAAGATATCATATAGAAATAAAGCAGTGTGCAGATCCTCTTAAGTTGCATAATGTTTTAGATATTTAAAGACCAGCAAAATGCTATTTAAGAAACACAGCTGCCTCGACATAGTACCAGGAAAGGATCAGCAATAGTACCAGCAAAAAGGATCAGCAACTAAATACAGGTTGACTAGGATACTAAGATCTAAGATACTAGAGTAGTCTCTCTCATCTTATATTGGGACAATGAAACGAATTTCCTAATTTTGTACAATTAAGATACTAGAGTAGTTTACTCATCGTTTGGTTGGAAACAACTTATGAAGAATGGGGAAAGCTAATCCGGGATGAAAGTTATTCACCCTCAATTGTGGGATAAAATAAGGCTACAATCCCGGGATAACTAATCTCGGGATTAGTTATTCCAGATTTTTATTCCAACCAAACATGGGATAAGAACGCACTAAATTTTATCCCGGGACTGTTTTTGCTTATCCTTCACACCAAACGACCCCTTAAGTCTCAAAGCAAGGTTATGCAGTAAGTAAATCACGAAGAATGAGTAAAGCATCCAGATGAAAGAGACTCAGCTCCACAAAATTGTTCAGCATGTGATTATTAATATAAAAGCGGGATTGTTCAGCATGTAGATTATTAATATAAAAGCGATACACAGTGGAGGTTAACGATATCAGTTAAATTTAAATGAGCTCCTAACAACACAAAAGGGTGAGCAACCGAAGCTCACTGAATTCCTAACTTAAAAAATTGATGTTTTGGCTTTCAGATACCAATTGTAGTTTTTCTTACTGCTATATCTTTCCACCAGCCTTAAAGCTTAGTGATAACTCCTTACTACTCCTAAATCAAAGACATATCTGCACACATTACTAATAACATCAAATTCCTGATATTGTGCACCAAATTGCCAACATATACTTCAACCAATTAAAGAACTGCATATACATAACTTCTCAATGTCCAAATACTTTTTTTTTTTTGGATGACATGGGAACCAAGAATCTTATCAACCCAGTTTAGTCAAAATGCCTATTATTAGCTCTGTGCAATAGCTCGCAAACCACACAGGAGAGGTAAAAATGTCCAAATACCGTGACGCAAAGCTTACCATCTATCGCAAAACGAGCTAATCTGGATGCACCCATTCTTTTAAATAAAGGATCCTTGACTTGTAGAAGTGAGACAGACTGCTGCATCAGATTGTCTCCTATTTAAATAAGACATTAATATGCCAAAGACCAATCAGACAAAGGCAGGAAATCAAACATGGTATAATTGATTCATTTTAACCATAGAAATGAGACCTTACCCATGTATGGGAAAATCTGATACCCAATAAACGTAGCAGTCCCAGCAAATATTAATTTTAAGAGCCATCCTACTTTTCTTTCAGCTTCTTGTTCTATTGACTGTTCATCTACAAGATCACACAAAATAAATCTTAAACCATTCCAGTGGTATAAACCCACAAGAATAGCAAGTTTCCTCAAAATAACATCATTGTACAAATTCAAACCAGATATTACTCCCTCCGGTTCAAAATAAGTGTCCACTTAGCCTTTTTATTTTTTCAGACTTGCCCTTAGTTACTCAATGCAATAAATAATCAAGAGTCTTATCAATTAAAGGCAGTTTAGTCAAAATACTTCTTTTTTTTCTCATGAGTTAGTATTTTCTTAAGAGGTGTGTTAAACGCTAAAGTGGACACTTATTTTGAACGAGAGGGAGTATCAATTAAGAAACAACTAGAGAAACACTGAAGAAATAACAAGATTCCAGTTTCAAGAATCAATCAGGAATACTCCGTCCATCCCAATTAAAATCTCTATCCACTTTGAAATCTTGCAATAATAACAATAACGTTAGCAGTTTTTGCAACAATTTTGATAGTCATTGTAGTTGTTCCAATGTAATAAAATATGATAGTTTTTGTAAGGACTTCAGAATTTATTGCAATAACTTTGAAATTATTAAATTTGTTTTCGAAATTTCAAAAAGAATCATATATATTAGCCTTACATATTCAAATTTTAAATTGTGATTCCCTCTCATCTTTCCTCCATCTTTTTTATTTCTTAAACTTCTTCTTTCAAACTAAGTATAAAACACTAAATTTCAAATTTTGAAATTCAAATAAGTCTTTATTTTGAAAGTACTTTTTTCATATATCTTTTATATATTTTAAATTTTCAATTATTGAGTAAAGGCTCGTAACCTTGTGCTCATGGGTTTGGCCCCACAGTAGGTGCTTTTTAAAACTTCTAATAAATATATCCTCATTATATAAAAGCAAAAATTTCATTTCACTTGGATATTTTATTATTTCGATTATTGTATTTATCAAATTTTTTTTTGCCTAATTTTCAAATATCTAAATTTTATATCAAAACACTTGAAGATTCCATGCCGAATTCACTGTAAAAAACAAACTGTCTGAATCTCGATATATTGGTTACCTCTGCCAAAGCTGGAAGTCGAAAACCTTTTGGGTTGTAAATTTATAGGCCTTTTCCTCCATAAATACTGCATTAACATCATTACAAAAAGTTCATTAACAAATGAAAACAAAAAAGGGAATTGATTATTAATATGATAATTAGAGGCTTAAGAGGAACGTACAGGGGTGAGTCGCGCTGCTATTGTACGCATTTTGCAAGGCCAAACAATTAGGGGACTATATGACTTATTACAAAGTTTAAATTAAAAGGGAGTCATAAAAAAAATAAAAAAATAAAAAGGGACTTTGAATCTTTAATTTAAGACTCCAATTTAGAAGTGACTATATATATATTAATATTAATGCCACTCTCCTCCTCCCTCCTTGAAATCTATTACTCCCTCGTAACCTGCGTCCTAATTTTAAGTGTCTTAATTTGATTAGGCACAAAATTTTAAAAATATAGAGAGACTTTTAAATGTTGTGATCCTAAATTAACTATGTGTATAATGTACTAAAATGTTATTTTAATATTATATTTTTAAATTTATGATGTGAATGTTTGAATTGTCAACTTACTAAATATATAAAAATGCTATAATGACAAACAAAAAAAAAAAAAAAAAAAAAAAAAGTAAGACATTTAAATTAAGACGGGGAGTAACAATAATTATCCACTTTGAAATCTTGAAATAATAACAATAACTTTACCAGTTTTTACAACAATTTGATAGTTATTGTTGATGTTCCAATGTAACAAAATTTGATAGTTTTTGTAAGGACTTCAGAATTTGTTGCAGTAACTTTGAAATTATTAAAGTTTTGTTTTCGAAATTTTAAAAATCCATATATATTCACTTTACATATTCAAAGTTTAAATTGTAATTCCCTCTCATCTCTCCTTCTTCATCTTTTTCTCTTCTTCTTTCGAAACTGGTATGAAATTGAAGTAAAAGCGTTCAATTTTGTAGACGTACGGTATCAACACTAAAAACATGAAGTCAGAATAGAAAAAGACATACTAGGTGAAGTTGGCTCAACATGAAAAAGGGAATGATTGGAGCCTCGCGTTGATAGCATGTTCTGAAAAAATGCTATAATGATAAACCAAGCAACAAGAATATTGCTATTGGAGATTACAAGAATAGAAAGACAGAATTATATTTTACATTGTCTTTTAATTTTATTTTTCATAAGAATATGACATCCTATTTAGAGAATACAAAGTGTTTTCCTAAATTATCGGAATTAATAAGTTTATGTAATTGAATACAACAATTACCAAAAAGGTTACTGAAGAGACATCCACATTCATTGGATTTATAACTAGTTGATAATTCATATTGCCATGACATTATTCTTCCTCAGAAACGAACCCATCTCAAGTTCAAGTTGCTGATGTTATGTGCCCCCAAACTTATCAAATTGCTGATGTTATGTGCCCCCAATCTTATCAAGTTGCATGTCTAGAGCATCTCTCATCCAAGGTCACAGGGTGATATCAGAGGACAGTGATGAAAACATTTTATCCATGTAATCCCGCAATTAACTCTGATGACTATTTCCTGTAGACAGCCCATCCCAGAAACAATTAACAAAAATCTTTTGATGCTGCATGTTTCTTTTCAAACAGTAATGCATAATTGCATAGGACAAGTCAGTCAATACATGCATTGGAAAAGAAAAAGAAAAAAAGTTCTGTTACTTAAAACCTAAAGCAAGGGAAGTTGATGCATTGTCATCATTACTTTTCTTTTTTACGGGAAAAAGAAAAAAAAAAAGGCAAAAGCTTTAATATTACATTGAAATGACAGAATGTCCAAGTAGCCAATTTCAGCAAGGATACGGGGAGGCAACAATTCTTGGTGATTTTCCTAGCCCCAAGGTATATTATCTAATTTTATGATCAACTATGATGCCATAAAAGAACATGCACAAAGGGTCTTTCGGAAACAGCCTCCCTACCTCTCAAGGTGGGGTAAGGTCTGCGTACACTTTACCCTCCTCAGACCCCACATTGTGGGATTTCACCGGGTATGTTGTTGTTGTTGTTGTAATCCACAATAGTCTCAGTGTCGCATGGTGGACACCCCACTTCAAGACAACATGCAGTGTGAGTACGATGGGCTGAAAATACTATTAAGTTTCAAGTAAGCGAGCAGACCAGAAGGCCTGGCTTAAATTTCAAATAACAAGCAAGCTTTACTAACCTGCTACTCTTTTTTGAAGGAACAACTAGTCCCCTTTTCTCCAGGCTTTTAAACCAATCTCTTGCAAGGGTGCAACACCCCTGTTCGGAATAGAAAGCAAATCACATAAGAGAAACGACCTTGAAAATTGAAATAAATGCGACAAGAACCAATTTGGACGAATTCGAAATTAGGAACCAACCTTCAGTTTACGGAGGGAACCAGTAATCTCTTCAGACAGTAAGACCTGAACAGGAGCAGGCTCGAACCTGAAATGAAAGATGCCATTTATCTTTTTGTCAACATCAAAAGTTATTGTAGAAGATAAAGCAAAAGCACAAGAAAAATGACTATCATTGCTCAGATCAGGCAATCAGCATTCTTTCAAACCCCAATCTGGAAGTTGAAACATTTTTATTTGAAACCTGATGTTCTATAAAGTCATTTTTTTCTAGTTAAGCCTCAATTCAAAATGAAAAAGCACATACTTGCGCTTCCCCAAACGTGGTGGACAAGATTTTAGTTTTTCTTTCTTAGCAGTAACACGACACAGATGTCTTTTCTGTTTTTCTTCTTCCTCTTTCTCCATTTCTTGAATTATATCCGGTAAGCTGTAGGCACAGAAACAGATCAGAATCCATAAGAAAGGCAAATTCTATTTCACCAGAAAATGATTTGCCTGATATTCTAAGTAAATCGCAAACCTGTCAATCTCTTTGGAGAGCTGCTTTGCTTTTGTGGCTTCAATTTCTGCTTTCAATTATTCTTTGCGCCTAGCCCGTCGATTCTTATCAACTTGTGACAGCATTTTGGGATTTCGCGATCTGTATATAGTTTAAATTGATAATGTGTAATTTCATTTATTAAACGAAGGTAAGACCTGACTACTTGCAATAATGCAGTAAACGTAACATGGATTGCCAAGGAAGCTAAACTTAGTGCACAGCAAATTGTCAGAACATGTAACTGACTTACACAAAAGAAGATCTTGAACATTGATCACTCTACAACTGATCATCATTAGGAGATCAGGATCATTACCACCAAAAGAAACAGATACGGATGGCAACAACTTCCCTAGTATCTATCACGCTTACCCAGACACAGTTTCACAATTTAACTCAGCTAGATTAAGGATCAAACCACTTCACATTATTAATATGATTATACATGTAGTTGATTTTAACTGAACATAAGCAACCAAATGTTAGTGATAGACAATGCACTCATTCAGCATCTTCAACCAAAAATAGAAGGATGTTCCATTCGGGCACATAAGAGTCCATCACAGGGTTTACTCATAAACTAAATACAAAGGAAAGAATTTCCAAAGGGGAAAGACTCTTGAGCAACTCCATCCTTCGCCTTAAGTTATTGGGTTAAATGAAAAACTTTTACATGATATCATAAACTTTTGACAAATCCATTTCTTCACCCGTAATTCTGACCTTCTGTCGCCTATGAAACCTCCAACCAAATTAAATGAGTGGGACACCGTTAGAGATATACAGTGTCTCATATTGTGTGCTCAAAAAGTTTCCCCAGTTTCTATAATTGAACTAAAAATTCTTGAATTCGATGCTCAAATTCTAAAATACCCCAACAAAAACTGAATCAATCATTTTCTAGTTCCAGATTTCCAGCACCATTTAACCATTCACAATTTACTATATGTCACCTCCAGAAAAAAACTAATGCAAGCTTCCATGTAAGCTACAAATATTGGAAAAAATAAAGTTCCAAATATTGGAAATAAGAACTTCTCCACTAGCTCAAGTTCCACCCCACAAAAACTGAATCCATTTTTTTACCTAGTTGCTGTATTGCTCATTTATAAAAATAAGGCGAATTTCTGCATTAGCTTCAAATGTTGGAAGAAAAAAAAAAAAAAAAAAGCTACTAATACTAGAAATAAGAACTCCCTACCAGCACCAAAAAAGTAAACCAAACAGAATAGGGCAAAAGAGGGTTCAAATAAAGGGAGCACGAGGTCTTAGACCATCAGTGATTGAGGTAGATATATTGCATTTGACCTCATAAACATCCATCAGCTTATAACTTTGTTAAAACTATTAAACAGGCAAAGCCACATAAATAAAAGAACCTGCATTTCTAGTGATCATGATAAGGAATTGAAAATAGAAAGACAATTGTGAGCCACTATAAAAACGAGGACACGTCAACTCATGTTATCCTTGTAAAGTTAATAGTCAAAAGGTTAGGACTTAAAGCTAATTGGGTGTAACCAGTGTCCATAGATTGAAATTTAATTAATTTTACTGTCAGCATAATTAATCCTGTAGATTAAACGCATCTAATTGTCACATGTTTTATTTCTCTGAAGCCAAAAGCCTAAAGATTGTCAAAGAAACCCCTACTTACTATTTTAAGGGGAATCCACGAATATGAATATACACAGGTGAGTAAATTACATAGCTCAAAGTTTGATGGCTGGATTTTTAAGTAATATAGTTTTAAATACTCTTGAATACTGAGCTAGCAAAGAATAAAACACATTTCAATAGGTAAATTTATCACAACAGACAAGCAACAAATAGAAGCTTACCTTTTCTCCAGATCTGTGTTTTCGTCTTCCAGTAGATTTTCATTCTCCACGTCACTCCCAATTTCCGCTTCAAGGAAATACATCTGAGGCAAATGAAACTTCAGTTCATACGTACACCGAGTATAAGAAAACATAGCCCATAAAGCTTATGCAAGGGCCACGGTCAAGGTACTAACAAGACAGTAACAGCTTAAACTTCCATCATCTTCATTAACTGCTTCTCCAGGAACAACCAATGGAATAGGCTCCGGCCCCAATTCATTTCTATAAATTTTCTGCATTTCATCTGCAACAGCACAAGCTAATGCATCCTGAATTGATAAGATACAGACTGAGTTATTAATTGCAGAGACTAGGAGCTCGGTAATAGCAAATTATGACATAGACACAAATTTTACCTGATGACTTTCCAATGGCGGATTGAATGAGCATCCTGGAGGCTCAACTTCCACGGCAGGTATAACAGTAGTCTTCGGCTTCTGTCACAGGCAATGCATATTAAATTGATTACATATACCTATGCAAATTTGTCTTTTCCCTTTTTGAAAAGTACACTGATGCAAAATTGTTCTAGGAAGTCATAAGTTTAATGAGATGCTGAAGAAATGGATCGAGGAAGAAGAAGATATGGAGGTACAAACAATATGCACCAAGAGGTCGTTTGGTTTAGGGACAACTTATGCAGAGATTGTATCTTAGGAATAGCAATACAAGGATTGTCATGCAGGGATTAATAAAGCATGAATTATATTGTAGGATTAAATGTGTTTTGTTTAATTTTAGAAAATGGCTTACTACATGACAGTTATTTTGGTCATTTTAGTTGTTTTAATCCTGATATTATAACATCTTAGTTATGCAACCAAAACAAGCTTGTGTCACCACCCAACCTACCCCAGCCGCTGAAAGTACAGTAAACCAAATCCCTAAAATGCAACCCCAATCCAAACATGCATCACATATTTGATCAAGATCTTTAGACAGCCTAGAGCATCAATGATGCTGAAAGGAATGATTTCAAACTGCCAAATTGAGGAATAAGCAAAATGGAAAACAATCCAACTTAGATTTTCTTCTTGGATGCCTGTTATCTTTTTTTATGAAACCTTGTATTTGTTACAGATCATTGTATCTGCATAATCTAATTTGTCAAATGAAGTGTTGAAAATGTGTTAAAGGAATGGGAAACTAACTGAATCAATCAATCAATCAACTATGCATCAATCAAGAACATAGTTAGAAAAAGGGAGGCTGCATTAATAAGACCTATAGCAGATATTGCATCACAATTAATAAGGACAAAATTCAGCTGATTTTTCAAATATGTTTTTCATGTATAAGGGCCCCAAAATTAAATGCACATGGCCACTAAATTCTATGAAATTGACTCTTTTCATATGATAAAAGAGTCTTGACAGTTTTGATAGGATCCCCTACTCATTTAACTTCTTAAGTAGTTGAGTTACTCTGTCTATCTCCGGCAATCCCTTCAAAATAATGATGCTCCAGAAGTCTCTGTTGCTCCTGCGAGCGTATTGTGGAATTAGGATCTACTGCTTGCTGAAACACTTGCTTCTAGGGAAATATGTCCAAGCCAAGAATCTAGATGGAGATTTCATTCTTCTGCAATTCCACACATTAAAACTAACAGAAGCATAGAATGAGTAATAAAAGAATACCTGTGCGTTAGCATTTGCTATCCTTTCGAAGAAGTTAAGTGTCTGTCTATTTAAATCTTTGAATTTCACAACTTTTGTAATGCTTTATCAAACCTTATTGTGCATAATTACAATAAATACAAAAATCAGGAGGATTTGTCAGATCCACAAAGCAAGAGCCAACTCAAATGAGTCAGCCAAAAGCCACTAACTAAGAAGTTGTAATGCATCGTCTATGACCTATATTGCACCATTGACCTTTGCTTTCAAGCTAAAAAACATTTATTGTCGCTCAGTAACTAGTTCTACTGCAAATTATGCCATAACTAGTTCTACTGCAAACTATGTCATGTTATACAAGCAAAGACTCAAGACAACTCTTTCTGTTTCAAGCCAAAAGAATTACCTCGTAATGCTTTGTATTGCTTGGACCTGCTAAATAAAACTTCATTTGTCTACACTGCATCCTCATTAATTAAACATCCAATCCATTGCACTTCATGCTGGTTCAACACATGATTAGACTGGGAATAATTCTTATGTAGATAGCTATAAGGCCAAAGAGATTGTGCCCAACATAGTTTACTCACTAGTGAATGCATTGGATTTGTCCATATTATTGCACTGTTTTTGTCAGAGTAACCTCTCATATGGTCAGCATGTCAATACAAAATCAACATAAAGAAGTAGTGTAGATATGACAACCAAAATTCACATAATCCTTTTTTACCTGTTACATAAGTTCTTTTTAATGACAACGGTGGCATCCGGATCAACTTGCATGCACCACAATTATGCCACCGGCTACTGACTATCTTCCACTAGCACAAGTACCAATTCTATCCATCAAGGCTTAGGCAAATGGGAAGCAATTACTTGACACTTTTTGCCTCATCTCCATGGTGATACAGAAGTACTTCGACCACTTAAAATATCCAATATAAAGTTGGTTACTGTGGCCACTGAAAAGTCATGTGCATAACAAAATTTACTGATTAAGTTGTTTTTCAGATTGAAATATGCTTTACTTTCAAAGCACAGGAAGGAAAGTTCAAGTAAAAGCCAGCATACTATCACACCATTATCTAATAATTGTATGAACAAGGAGCTGCAGAAACCTGAACCTCCGTGACCCTAGTGAAGACCTGCAACTGTTATAAAAATGCAAGTCCCCCACGCAAATACGTAAATATTAACACATGCCGCAACAAATGATGACCCTCATGCATTTCATTTTTCCTTTAAGGGCAAAAAAGAACTCCCACCAAGTGAACCTCTCCTTGTGATCGCGATGAGGTAGATACCTCTTAGTAGTTTGGGGGATCTGTAGTTATCCTTAAACTTCCATGCTTGGTGCAAAGAAACAAACAAATGCATGCTTGCTTGCTATCCTAAACTGTCAAGAACTGCAGTTGCTAGTTCATTTCGTATACAACTAGCACTAGTCAATATCTAACCGCGAACCAGCTAAGTTGATTGGAGCAAGATCTTAAGGGACCAAACTGCTCCATTTTCAAAGACAAGTGATGAAAGATGAGAATCTACTTCCTCTAATCCTGTTGAAAAAGAAGTGAACATTTTGCTAACTAACTAAACTTTGTATTAGTTTTTCTTCAAAGGCACCATCTGCTCTCACCCGTCTTCCTTTAACTACTAAAATATTTTAGTTCCCTAAACTTTGAAAGTGAAAAGAGCACGACTAGGCTCTAGTCATGCAGCCTGTGTTACGAGCTAATGAGACCTCAATCCCAAAGCCTTTAAAGTATCTTTTTGATAGGTGCCTCTATTTTTACGGGGAATTTACTGTTGATAGATCTCGCTAGTGCTTCCTCCTTCTCCCACAACCTTCTCACTCGCAGGAGTATACAATGACTATGCCGGAGCGTGAGTGCCGGATCATGAGACTACCTGCTGAACATCAGATCAAAAGCTTCATGGATAATTAGTGGTCTCCTCCATGACCTTTTGCATCTAAAGCGTCCTTCTCAACGCCAGATAATCCAATTAGGGAAAGCACAGAGGTAAGTATGGCAGGAGCAGTAATCTAATAGTCGTGACTCCAGCAAAGATGATGACGTTAGCAAATTATATTTCCTTACCAAGATTGAATGAAACTATTACTAAGTAAACATAGATGCTTCCAAAATTCTTTGACGCATAAAGGCAGCAAAAAAAGGTCTTATCTAATAAGAAGAAATCCATATACAAAATTAACATGTTGCTTCTAGCCCTTCAGTAGAAACAAAAGTAGTCCCACAATGAGGCGTTTCACCGATTCCTGAATAGTGGCAGCATGTAAAGCAATACTTTTGATGATTCATCTCAAGATTTACCATATTTCTCCACATACCCCTGGAATCACAAATTAACCAATTGTCAAGTTCAGGGAAGAAAGAGCCTCAACCAGAGTCAGCAAGTACTGTCTCAGAGGGTTGACTCACCTCAATGAGCTTAGCTACTTTTGACTTAGATACAGATAGATACTGATTGATGGATTCAGTCGTATCAGGAATTTGATCGGGTGTCAATGAGTTAATGATCTTATCTACTGCTTTCTTAACAATCATCTTGTATGCATCCTTCATCAAGCGACCTTCATGCCAAGTTGGCTTAAGCAATTCTTTAACGAAATCAACAAGAGCAGCACGAAAATGCTTCATAACTCCTGACTCATAGTTCACAGATCCATCTCTCCTAAAGTCGGTATCAATTTCACAGTTGGGTCGGAGCTTCTCAACTTCTGGTTGTTTCCTTTTTTGGCCTCCGGGATTAACTAATCTTGAGTGCTTTTCTTCTTTTGAAGAGGGATTCACATTTTCTTGATGGGCCACAGCTCTATCAGCCGTTTTTCTTTCACTAGCAGACAAATCTTTCTCGGCTGTGCTGGTTTGCTCGATGCTATCACAAATCGGATCATAAAGACTTTCTGGAGGGGGAATAATTTGACTAAGAAAGGTTGATGGCCGAAAAGGCGCAGAAGGCTCCCAGTCATTAAAGTACACCTTGGTCTTATAACCGCATGAGTGTTCCATGTCCCCTGATAAACCAGTCCAAGAAAAAGGTTCAGTTCCACAACCAGGAAGTACTGAAGACTTGTTATGCAGAGAGATTGACCTAGACCGGCTAGGGTCTAAAAGCTTCTGATCACCAATGGGATCTAGGTTTGAAGAGGAAGAAGTAAGATAAGAAGGCCACCTATCCACAGAGCGATTCAAGAATGGCAAATGATGATAGTCGAGCATAAGCTGGGTCCTCTTATAACTCGTGTTATCCAAATTTGAGGCATAAGAGGGTACTTCAGTGTTCTGATACTTGTACGATGACAGTACTGAGCTACTTGGAAGCATTCCACTACAATAGCTATCTTTACTAAGAGAATCATCTTTCAGTAATGGTGATGAAGAGCTGCCATACCCAGCCAAGTATGATTTGGATCCAATGTCTCTAAACGGAATGTTTGACCGATCCTCATCTTTATGCATATGCAAATCATTGTCACTATTCAACCTTCGATTTTCTCCACATCGAACTTCATCTGATGCCAAATCAGAGAGACAATCCCGTGCTGGTCTCTCAGTGGTATCTTTTGAACCTATAACACCGAAGTTACTTTATCAGGAATCAGGATTAGTAGTGCAAGACTGGGCAATACTAAAGTTAAGGTTAACCAATTCCAATAAAACTAGTTTGATATTACCTTCACCATTTATGAGTTTGCTTTTCATCTTTGCAGCATCTAAACCACCATCCTTACTATGGCCAGTTACAGGATCCTTTCCGTGAAGGAACCTGCATGAGCTCCCATTGATGCACCAACCTCTAGAATAAAAGTCACATCTATCTGCTGGTATTTCATTTCCACCACTAGAATCAGCACCAGGGGGAAAACTTCTTTTCCTAGTCTCCTGAACATCCAACCTGGAAAAACCAGACCTTCAAGACTTGGTTCGACTTTAGATATAACCAAAACAAATTTCAACAAGGAGATATCCAAAAGCAGCGTAAGATCCAACTTCCAAGTATGATTAAAAATTTGAGCGAGGACCAGTATAACTAAACCTCGATGATGCTTGTTGTAAATCATGCGACACTTCTTGATGACCTCCTTCAGTGAATTCAGCACTTACATTTTGACCAAAAGGCTGGGTTTCATGGGTTATTGTTTCCGCACTGTAACATCTTCCAGCATGGAGATCAGAAAGTACGCCAGTTCTTTTTCCTGCAAGAACCCCAACAGGATCTCCGTGAATCTGTACAAGTCTTATAACATGAGATCAGAATGTTTCTCATTTAATTTAACAAGAATTCTCACCATCCAAACTTGAATAATTGTCTCCACTTCTTTCATCAGAATTATATATTCTGCTACTGTCATTACCCTCTTCAATCATAGGGGAATCAGGATTTGCCACAGGTTGTTTTGGAGTAGAAATTCCTGATCTTAAATGCTCTTCCACACCCATAGGCTCCAGAATGTGGGTTCCGTCTACAAGGAAGAAAGATCAGAGTAAGTCACAGACCAATACAACATCTTTGTGATGGATTCCCTGACAATTATTTATCCAAAAACTCTAAGCATGAAATGCTTGTCTGTCCGTAACAGATCTAATAAGGCACATGAAAACTTATTGCTAAATAATAAGGCCAGCACATGATGGTGATGAATACACCTTAAGGACATTCTATACTCCATATTTCCATAGGAATGGTAATGGGGTGGTGGGAGCGGATTTGAGAAGAGAAGCCTTCCTTCCTTGACCCACCATGTTATGTTAGATTTCTTCTCATTATTTATCTAGAAGGACAATTTTCCAAAATCCTCAAATCAAAGCAGTTATGATTAAAGCCACCAGCCACAATGAGATCTCCATGAATATGAAGAAGGTCGATTCCGCTTACCGATAACTACTTTGGTCTCTGAGCCATCTTTTCCTTTTAAGAAATAGTTATATTTTTTTTGAAAGGAACTCTAAGGAATAATTCTATTAGGCACCCAAGGGTGTGACCTAGTAGTCAATGAAGTGGGTTGAGAACCATAAGGTCTTAGGTTCAAATCCCAACGGGGGCAAAAACACTAGGTGATTTATTCTTTTTTAATCCAAGTCTTGGTGGGCAGAGTAACCCGAGACCTGTGCTGGTGGGAGGTAGCAGGTGCCTCGTGGAAATAGTCGAGGTGTGTGCGCAAGCTGGCCCGAATCACCATGGTTATAAGAAAAAGGAACAGTTCTATTAATGTGACTGAAATTTTCCGATGTACAAATGGTATGCAAAAGGTAAAGCACCTAAACATGTGGTTCTCTAGGGATACTAGGATAGCACCCACTCATCTATGCTCATCTAAAACATAATGGTGCAGAAGATGTTCTTTAGAAACTTAGAACAATCATTCATCTATACAAAACTATGTACTCCACCTCTTAAAACTCTCTCTTATTTCTTTCTTTCAAAACGTTCCACATAACAGCCAAGAGAGCTACATCATCATATGCTTTTCCTTCGTCTTCATCTGAAATCCGAACTGAACATCATATATCTCTAACAATAGTGGCATCACTCACATTACTTCGATCAAAACCAGCATTCCCCACCATAGCTAGTTTGTTACCTGTGGTGCACAATAGGTGATCCACATCTTCTTCCGGACACTTGCACATGTGACCAACTGGCATATGTGGTCTTTTTTCCCTGCTAACTTTGTATACCTCAGCAGTAAGCATTTAAGGTATGCTGGCCACCTCCAAAAATTACACATATAAGTAAAAATAATGACAGAATTCCTATGAGGTCAACTAACTGCACTTCATCTGCTATATTGCTCTTTAGACCAAAAACATAAAGAAATAATGATATTCCTTTGAATTTTTCATTTGAATTTTTCAATGAAATTCATTTTGCCTTCAAAAATCCTTTAATTTCTTTCCCTCTAGATGTTCCACAAAATGAAAGTTGCATAGTCCATTTCACCTTAGTCATACTAACGAATATAGCTCACACTTGTGTTGTAACTTTCCAATGTAGAGATAGATGGTTGTTGGTCTCTGGTGCCTCCTGACATAGTGAATATCTTGAAGCTATCATACTGCCCCTTTTCTGCAAAACTTCATGAGTCAAACTCTTCTGATCACAACCTTAGTTGGTGTCATGATCCTTCATATGGCTTTCCAAGGGCCTGTTGACCTTCCTATCAACTCAGATAAGCCCCATCTATACACCCTCTTCAATGGAAACACTCCATCCTTCTCACGTCTCCATGTAATTGTCAGGTTCCATAGTACCTTTAACGTCACCCACCTATGTCAGCAATTCTGTCTCTTCTTATTTCCCAATCATTCAACAGCCTTCTGAAAGTTAAATTCCAAATATATTGTCCTCTTCTTTTTTTAAAGAAATTTCATCTGTAAGGATAACCACTCTCATTTTAAGCCAAATGAAAAAGCATACCTTCCTGGAAGCTCTTTGGAATTTATACTCAATAAGATATAGAAACCCAGTATCTTGTCATCAAAGATGTTTTTGGGAAAAGGAACATCCTTATCCGACTATGGGATATTCTACTTGTATAATAAAACAACAACAACATATCTAGTTTACTCCAACAAGCGGGGTCTGGGGAAGATGTGCGCAGACTTTACCCTACCTTTATGGGGGAGAGGTTGTTTCCAAAAGACCCTCGCCTCGAAAGAAAAGACATGGATGTGACAACATATAAACAACAACATACCAAGTGTAATCCCACAAGTGGGATCTGTGGAGGGTAAGATGTACGCAGACCTTACCTCTACCTTTTGAGGGGTAGAGAGGTTGTTTCCGATAGACCCTTGGCTCAGCAGAAACGTAGTCGATGCAAGATTGCTAGAAAGATGAGACAGCAAAATATCGAGTTATAACACAAATACAGCAACATACAGTAATACACACAGAAGAGTAGGGATCTACGCAAAACCTAAACAATAATACCAAGAGAATGAAAAGCGGATACGAAGAGGTTAGCCCCCTACTCCTCACATCCACAATGCAGCAAAACTCATCAACCTACTAGCCGTCTACCTTAATTCTCGACCTCCAACTCTTCCTATCTAAGGTCATGTCTTCTGAAGTTGTGTTATGTCCTGTCTAATCACCTCCCCCCAGTTCTTCTTCGGTCTGCCTCTATCTCTCCTAACTCCTGCTATTGCCAATCTCTCACACGTCCTAACAGGCGCATCCTCACACCTCCTCTTCACATGCCCGAACCATCTCAGCCTCACTTCCTTATTTTGTCCGCCACGGAAACCACTCCAACCTTGTCCCTTATAACTTCATTTCTAATCATATCTCTCCTAGTATGACCACACATCCATCTGGGCATCGTCATCTCCGCTACCTGCATCTTCTGAACGTGAGAGTTCTTGACTGGCCAGCATTCTGCCCCATACAACAATGGTGGTCTAACCTCCACTCGGTAGAACTTACCTTTCAACCTTGGCGACACCTTCTTATCACAAAGCACCCTGAAGGCTCGCCTCCATTTCATCCACCTTGCTCCAATATGGTGTGCGACATCAGCGTCAATCTCCCCGTCTCCTTGTATTATGGCAAGATACTTGAAGCTTTCTCTTTTGGGTAGAGCTTGTGCCTCGATCTTACTTCCACATCTATCTCCTGCATCGCCTCGCTGAACTTGCACTCCATGTACTCCGTCTTAGTCCTGCTTAACCTGAAACCTTTAGATTCTAAAGTCGTTCTCCAAACAAAGCCTATCATTAACTCCCCTACGCGTCTCGTCAATCAAAACTATGTCGTCCGCAAATAACATGCACCACGGCGCCAACTCTTGAATATATCGTGTCAATTCGTCCATCACTAAAGCAAATAGAAACGGGCTAAGGGTTGATCCCTGATGCACCCCCATCATGACAGGGAACTGTTCCGAATCACCTCCCACTGTCCTAACACGGGTCTTTGCACCCTCGTACATGTCCTTAATTGGAATGTGACAACAAATAGCAAAGGTAAAA
>NW_026725958.1:0-174094 GCF_029784015.1 Lycium ferocissimum
AGCATGGTATCAAGAAACATATGGCAACAAAATAGCGAGATAAAAAGCAAATGAGGCAACAAATAGTATTACACATTGAAGAAAAGAAACTATGTGATTACTACCTAATACTACTAATACGGAGACCACTCGGCTACCTACCAATCTCTAGCCTAATCCTCGAGCTCCACACCTTTCTATCTAAGGTCATGTCCTCAGTATCTTTTGTAGCGGTGCCATGTCCTGTCTAATCACCTCCCCCATTTCTTTTTTGGCCTACTTCCATATCTCCAACTCTTGTTATAGCTAACCTTCACACCTCCTTACTGGCGCATCCACACACCTCTTCTTCACATGCCCGAACCATCTCAGTCTCGCTTCCCTCATCTTGTCTACCACAGGTGCCACTTCCACCTTGCCCCGTATAACTTCGTTCCAAACCATATCCCTCCTAGTATGCTCACACATCTATCTGTGCATCCTCATTTCCACTACACTCATCTTCTGAACGTGCACGTTCTTTACTTCTGCCTATCTAACCACCACTCTCTAGAATTTACCTTAAGCCTTGTCTTGTCGCACAGTAACCCGGATCTTTGCATAAAATTTTGAAACTAGTCTCTCTCTACAAATTTCTTTTTTTGTTTTGTAACTGTGGTGTTCGGGCCAGCTTGTGCGCACCTCGACAAATTCCAGGGTATACCTCCCACTCAAAGAACATGTAAGTAACTCTGTCCACTAATGCCAGGACATATGAGAAGAAATCACCTAGTGTTTTTGTCTCTGCTGGGATTTGAACCTAAGGCCTCATGGTTTTCAACGCACTTCATTGACCATTAGGTCACACCCTTGAGTGTTTCTCTCCGCAAATTTCTTACTAAACTTTACATCCAACTTTCTCCTTTACGGTCCTATATATTTGAGCATAGTTATTGATTGTTGGCTCAATTTACTGAATGTACTAAAAAGGCATTACTTAAAATGTGCCCCGAGGTCTTCGGTTCAATGGAAAGGACGCAACAGGAGATACGTAGATTGGGCGAATATCACAAATTTAAACAGTACCAGTGACAAAAACCTGGTATTTAAGTAAAAGGAGCGTAGAAAGATCTCCCGCCATACTCCCTCAAGTTTCAAACACATGGATCAATTGAGGTTGGCCCAGCCAACTAATTTCTCAGTTATAAAAAGGACGACAGGGCTCAAGATGTCACCATAGCACTATCTCTAGTTGCGGAAGCTAATCCTATATTACGAATCACGCCTTTTACATTTCTACTAAGCTTCCTCCTACACTTGCATGATGTTTCTCCACAAACCCAGTGTTATCAAAAGCAAAAAGCGCAAAAAAGCTCTAAGGTCAGCTGGGGCTTTAAGCGCAAAGCGCAAATAAAGTGTGGGCCTTAATGAAAAAAGGCGCAATGGTGCAAAAATACAAATCTATATATGTTTAATCCAAGATTAATAACAATAAGCATGAATAACAAATATATGGACAAAGGAATTGTAAAAACATTACGATAAAGTGAAATATGAATTATCTAGTGTCACCCCTTCAAGAGAGGCTCATTGGCAAGGAAAAGTATGTCTTAGGGCGTTGATGATGACACTGAAGCGCACATAAAGCGCGGCGAAGCACTCAACATGTTTTGAGCCTCCCTTCAGGGCTTAAGCGAGCTTTAAGCGCGCCTTTGACAACACTGCACAAACCACTCTCGTATTGTATCACCCAAATTCTCAATAACCGCCTGCATGCATAAGAGACGTAATATGCGGGAATGCTTGACAACAAGCACTTGATCGGTACATTTCGAACTTTCTTGAATCCCTTAGCTAGGTAATATCCATATGGATGGAGAAAACTCAAAGTTAGGTTCTCACCACTAAGCATTTATGCATGGTATTTGCAGCTCTAAAGTCCTAAAAGGGTTGGGAGATGGTCATTGAGTCTTTTCAAGTTCTACAGTTTGGGTTCTTCAAGAAGAGGTTAACTGTTCATTTAGTGTGCTTACTTCGAAAAAGAGTAGGGCTAATGATATTAAGGAATTTACGTGTTTTTAGCCTTTAGAAGTATGGACAAAATAATAACAATAACATTTGAAAAGAGATTGATATCCGTGTTAGATAACCTCATCCTTTCAATATGCATTTGCGAGGAGAAGACAAATTCTTAATAGCTAATGAGTTGGTAGACACTAGACTAAGAAGTGAAATGTATATATGATCTTGTGCATATGTTATCTTTTCCCCTTATCATATCATATAGAACTTTATACATAAATACAGGTAAATTGTATGAAGCTTTAATATGTTGTATGACAATATCTTCTCGGTTTGAACCTCTTTAGTAATCTTTTAGTTGTGCAAATAACATAAACAATGATATCAAGCATAGGAATTTGAAAGAAGACCTAGTGAAAGCTACAAAGAGCCAAAATTCACGGAGGACTATGAACGCCTCACTTTGTCCGATAATGAACATACGAAAATCATATGTTAGCTTGTTCCTCACCAATTCCATTAGATCGGGTGACATGAACGACTACACACAGATGCATCAATAGAAAAATTTCAACTTTGAGAGGGTGAGGAAAAGAGAAGCATAGAAGAAAGTTCATAATAGAGAGACCACACTTGAAAAGAGTGAAGAAAGAGAAACGGAGAAGAAAGCTTCCCAACTCGGAACTCGAACAAACCAACACCCAAGAATAAGGGCTTAAGCTATAAAATATTATATGTATTTGAAAGTAAATGTGGATTTGATCAAATGAACTGTAGCACACACTTGTCCTTTTAAAAGGACATAAGGGCACAACAGGAATTGTAGAATAAGATGAGGGTATAAAAAATTTTGAAGTGTGTGACCATCTCATTTAAAGGCTTAAGCAGTTAGAGAAAACACACTTTATTCACTGATCTACTATCTTCAACACGCCTCTGGCTTGATTCTTCCTCATGAGTCAAGCATGTGAAAATTCTTTTTTATAATGGGTGGCAGAGAGAGTCGATCCCAGGACCTCTGTCTCAACTGGTACCATGTTAAGGTGTATGATCATCTTGACACACGTTATTTACTTGTTTACCATCTTCAACCAAAAGTAATAGAAAATTGGAAGGTTTTCCTAATGCAAGACATATTAAAACTATTGTTGCATGTGTTTGTCCTTTTCGTCTCATTTGTATATAGTAGAGAGCTTGAAAAAATGAGATTTCATCAAAGGTTGAGAATATAATTTAGATGGTATGTAAACTATGAGTTTCACCCATTTGAATGGCACCGCATGCGAATTCTTTCGAGACTTTGAAGGGTAAAGGAAAAATCCTTTATCCTTTTGTAATGAGGCCTTCAAGCTTCAGCAAACTCATGGTGGAAACAGTGTCAAGGGAACTCATCGAAGGGATTGAGATTGATCAGAAAAGAAAAAGGAATGGTCGTGATATCACATCTATTCTTTGCAAATGATACATCAATCATTCATGAGCTATAGGGTAGATCACTGCAATACTTATTTAGTACTATGGTCCAAAGTCGTGTCAAGGCGACAACGTAGACATCAATCACCGGGGATGAGCAAGATATCCAAACTTGAAACTAACCATGAGAAGAAGGTGGTCTCAGTATTGAGTATTGATTACGCAGTTAGGACTTCCTCTATGAAGGAAATTCAAAGAGAAAGAACTTTGACATCAACAAAAACAACATACCCAGTGTAATCCCACAAAGTGGGGTCCAGTGAGGGTAGAGAGTATGCAAACCTTACCCCTCACTAGAAGGTAAAGAAGCTGTTTCCGATAGAAAGAGCTTTGACATTATGTCAGAGAAAAATTCTCAAGAGAAGGCTTATAGTTGGAATCCATATTTGCCGAAGGGAGGAAAAGATAAAACTTACTTTACAAGTAACCCATATATTATGTGGCTATGTTTCGTATACCATCCATTACAATTGATAGATTCGAGATTGCCTACCTTCAACATGCAATACTAGAAAATGATAATGGAGATTTGCTCGGGATTTAGAAAAGCTCAATATCTTGTAGTTGAGTTATTAGAAGCCATTGCCTTTCCCCTTAAAGCGATGAAAAGATGTGAAACAAGGGATTATCACTTCATAGATTCATCTATGTAGTTTCATAGAAGTGTATGCTTCAAACAATGACGCGCAAATGATCCAAACAGAAAGGTGGTCAATTGTTCTAATATAAACTTTGCGGAGTTGGATTAATATAGTCATTGTGGTATATTGGATTTTATTGGCCGATAAAGAAAAATGTAATTTGATTATTATACTTTAAATTCATACATGTTTGGTATTTTTAGTCGTGAGTTGTGCGCTTCACTTCAAAGAAGTGTGTGCTTTCCTTCTCGTCTTTCGCTTCAAGACACATGGATTTTTGTTGCTTTTTTACATTTTTCTCTCTTAAAAACACTTTCTGTACAAAACCTCCTTTTATAAATAAAGGTAACAAGGATGAATGATGGAGGCCACAACATAAAAGTGAGTTGGACATTGCATGCATGTCAATTATAGGAAAACATATCATCTCTGATTCACATTGAAGACTGAAACATGACTTAACTACAGAAGCAATGAGGAGAACATAAACTGAATGTCAAGAAGGAAACACGACTACAAACGAAAACACCTC
Organism: Lycium ferocissimum; assembly: GCF_029784015.1. NCBI lineage: Eukaryota > Viridiplantae > Streptophyta > Magnoliopsida > Solanales > Solanaceae > Lycium > Lycium ferocissimum. Next base: position 4,627 of record NW_026725958.1, read on the forward strand.
AAAGTAAAAAATCTAAAAATTACTCAAGTCTGAGTTAAATGTATCTATTGGACCCGCAAGGGTGGCTCAGTTGGTTGAGCATGGGGCTTTCATAATAGAGGTCTCAGGTTCGAAATCCCCTGCCTACAACAGCAGGGGATTTGCCTTCTGGGTCGAGCTCGTCGCACGGGGCTTGCCTAGTGCGGGTTACCTCTGTGTGGTTTGCGAGCTATTGCATAGGAGGGCGGGTTTATCTGTGCGCACCGAAGGGTAGCAGGTATTTCCGGTTCCCATATCATCAAAAAAAAAATGTATCTATTGGTGAAAGGGTCAACATAACTAGCCCCAATTGGCCAAATTTGAGTAGATAAAGGATGTCAAAGAATAAAGAGGATTAAGGACTAGTCATGGGCATTTATCCTCGATCAACGTAGATCAATGTTGTTAAAATGTTTGCCTAACCGCTACTTAAGCCTTTGTCAAATTAGGCCTCGGTTCTAATTCACACCCCAAACGCTAGCTTGAATGGAGGAGGATTGCCCAAGCCTTATAAGGAGCCCAAGGTTCTCATCCGTCACCGACATGGTATATTCTCTTTACCCCCCCCCCCCCCACCACGCCCAGATCTGGACATTTTTTTCATTCGAGGTCCACTATCCGATCTGGAGGGTGAACATTCATGGACCAGGGGCATTTTCACCCCCTATCGATTAATTGGTTCGAGGGCACTTTGCCCCCTCTTTTTTCGGGGGCCGATATTGGATCGGGATTGGCCCTGGCTCTGATACCATGTCAAATTAGGTCTTGGGCCTAACTCACACCCCATAAGCTAGCTCGAAAGGAGGAGGATTGCCCAAGCCTTCTAAGGAGCCCAGGGTTCTCGTCCATCACCAATATGGTCTATTCACTTCAGCCTTGAAGCTCGTGCACAAGCAGCTTGGGATTTCACATAGTTAACCAATGTTTTAGTGTAGGCATACTGCGGGCCCCCACCTCATATGCTTTGTCTTTAAAAGTAAATATTAAAGGGCAACCCAGTGCACAAAGCATCCCGCGTTCACGCAGGATTCGGGAAAGGGCCGCATCCCAAGAGGTGTGATGTAGACAGTCTACCCTAATGCAGGCACGGCTCCAACCCTGATCTATAGGTCACACAAAGACACTAAATAATAAATATCGATGATTGGTATACTAAACGTTAAGAAAATTTATGGAAGAATTTTTTAATATCCAAATTAGGAAATTAGAAACTTAGTACAAGAAAACACGACTTACTCCAATTAATTGCAAATTTTCAATTCTTATGATCCACATTTTTTTATTTGTACTGATATTTATTTTTCACTTAATTACATGAAGACTTTTTTTCTTCATCCGCACCTTTCATCACAAGAGTTCGTGCTTTAACTAATCTTCTTGCTTAAATCCCTATTGACACTTAGAGCTTTTTATGCTTTTCACTTTGACATCACTGATCCAAACAAGTGAAGTGAAGCATAGCAGCATGCAATCTTTCACACCAGCTTTAAAGTCCGTTGATGCTCACCAGTTGCAACTAGCACAACCACCATCTCCAAAGTCATAACGGATCATTCAGTAATCAACCTCGATGTGATTTTCGATGGATGGTAATAGCCACTCTACCTTCATGATGAACCGTCAAGAAGTGACAAATCACAATTATCACGCCACATCCATTTCTAGTGGTATCCAAAGGCTCATATAGCAAGGACGACGACGAATAGATTAACAAGAAAACATACTCTCATATATAGACATATACAGGAAGAAAGGAATAAACAAGAGTAACTCACACAAGTTCACTCACCACAAGCATGCTGTTTTTAAATGTTTACTTGTTTTATATAAGTTTCTTATGTCCCATTATTCTTCCCTTGCTTTATCTATCTTTCTTAGGACATTACTAACTTGAGCATGGAAGTCAAACCCAAATAGGTGGGGTTGCACTCATTTTTTTCTATATTTACTCCGCTGGGATGCAATATGCATACACTGCATAAGACAATCCTGCAGAGGAACAACTACAAAAGCAGGACATCAACACCAACACATGCAGTTCGCAAGAACAACCATCCCGTGACATGCTCCAACTTCCTCGCGTTTAGAGCCTGGTTCCATCTTCCCAATCATACTATTTCACAGGCGGCAAGGGTCCCATCTCAATCATAAAGAATAGGTTTTATCTATAGGTTTCTCTACTTTAGGCTCTTCCGAGGGCCTATGTTTGAGGTGAGATTCCTATGTTTGATGGTTACTTATGTGATAGGAAAGATTGTGTCCGATCACCAAGAAATTCTATTGATTCCGTTCAGCGAAAGCAAAGTTGTCTTTCTATTAATCAGAAAGAAAAATATGGTAAGGATAGGTATCCCAACGACCGAAGTGAGATTCCCGAAAGGACTGAATGTACTACTTGCCCCGTAAAATTACATATTTCATACCATTAACCAGGGTTCGTGAGAAGCAGGGATTAATTAATAATATAAATATCCAAAAGCAACAGGGAGCCAACTGCTATATCGAAATCTACAGTTTTATCATTAAAACGTAAACTATTAACACATACTGATATATTTGTTCAATACAGCAGACAAATGCAGCCACCAACAACAACATACCCAGTGTAATCCCACACGCTAGGTTCTAGGCAGGGTAGAGTATACACAGACCTTACCCCTCTACCTTGCCAGATAGGGTTGTTTCCGATAGACCCTCAACTCAAGTAACTCATTATAAAGCAATTTAAAGAAAAATAACATACAGAAGCAAAGCAGACATTGCGAATAATAATGAAAATCATTACATACTTCAGAAAAAAGGAACAGTAACAACAACAACAAAATAATGCGATAAGCAAAGCAAAGAAACAACAGGTATTAACAGAAATGGAATGCAGCCAAACAATGAAAATGTAGAGATAGTGAATACGCAAAAGTTATAGCACCAAAAATCCGCATAAATAAAATACTCCCTCTCCCTCTATTTCAATTTATGTGAACTCATTTGACTGAACACGGAGTTTAAGAAAGAAGAAAAGATTTTGAAACTTGCGGGGTAAATGAGTCACATAAAGATACTCTTAAATTGTTTCCAAATATAGAAAGAGGCGCAGGAACAAATAAGGAAATAGGTTCACATGAATTGAAACAGAGCGACAGAATCGAAATGGAGGAACCTTTTATATGATCATCATTATCAAGGAGTAGAGCTGATCCTTCACTAAATTCTTCTCCGTGTTTAATTTCTTCGTTTAATTTGTGTAACGGGAGTCAGTTGTTGGTTAGTGGATCAACAGATGATGGGGGCCCGGAGTTGGTGCCAGATGAAGACTACGGGAGTGATTGCTTATTTTGCTTGAATGGACTAGGGATTTCATATGATATAGGCTGAAGTGACTCAGCACCATTTTTTTGCGCGGAGTGCCCTTATATTGCTGATATTTAATTTTTGCCCTTCGCATTATAACCCTAAGGTTCACTCAAAAATTATGAGATTATGGATTCGAATCCCTGCTCAAGTATAAATTTAAAAAAAAATATAAGATAAGGTTTAAAAAAAATTATAAGATAAGGTTTGGGTCACGTGTATGCCGGACCCATTAAAATTTTTAATTATGCCTTAAGGAAAAGTTCCGCCTTATGGGGTATACTTTTAGTTATGCCTTATGGGGCATACTTTTAGTTATGTCTTAACTAAAAGTCTGCCCCATAAGTCATAACTAGAAAAAGACTTTTAGTTAAGGCTTAACTAAAAGTTTGCCTATTAAAAGATTGCCCATAAGTATGCGGACCGTAAGATAACTTTAATGAAAGAATTACCAAAGTTATGCTGGGACCGGCATACTTATTCAAATGCCCATAAGACATAAGTAAGCGGTCCGCATAACTTTGGTAATTCCTTAACAAGTGTATGGGGGGGGGGGGCATAGCGAAATTTAAACTTCCGCTTGCGATTTTTTTTTTTAAAATTTTTGACTGAGTGGGGGCTCGAACCAGGAACCCATGGGTTTTAGCCAAAGGGCAAAATTTAAAGATTTCAAATATGAGGGGCAAAATTTAAAGACCACCCCAAAAGAAGGGCAATCCTGCGAATTGTCCTAAATTTAATGCGAATTGCAACTTTAGTCTTTGAACTATTGCTACATATAAAAACATCCCTAATTTTGACTAACTGAATTTTAATTCACTCCTGCGTTGCCACATGGCACAGCAAATGTGCACAAACACTTCCAGGCATGAGGGCTCCACATCAGATTTTTTTTTTAAAAAAAAAGAAAATCAATTTTGGAAAATTCATTAAAAAGTATATCTTTTTAAAATTAGAAAAAACTAATTTTTTTTTTTAATGTGGAAAACCCATTTTTTAAAAATAAATCTAGACTGGATTTTTTATTAAAAAATTTGAAACTTTTTAAATCTTGAAAACTGAATTTTTAAAAAAAATGTGTGAAACCCGTTATTTAAAAAAAAAAAAAAAAACTGGAAAGTTGATTTTATTTTTATTGAAAAACCTAGACTTTTTAAAAATCAAATTTTTCAGATTTAAAATAAATATTCCATTGTTACAGATTTTTTTTAAATGTGGAAAATCCATTTTTTTTTAAATAAATCTAGACTGGATTTTTTTTTATCTATGTGGAGGACACATAGGACGAAAATGCCAAGTGGACGGCGAGTGCATTCCGCTTGCCGTGGTATTCTACGAGGGGGTGAATTAAAATCCATTTAGTCAAGATCAGGGGTGTTTTTAAGTGTGGCAATAGTTCAGGGACTGAAGTTGCAATTCGCGCTGTTTAGGGGTGTTTTAGTCACTTTAGCCTCTGATATATAGTATTTGTTTGGATTTTGTTGGAACATACGAAAATTATTAGATTAAAAAAGAAAAAGAAATATAATTACCCTCCATAACGGCCCTAAACAAAACATAACCTTTTCATTACTACTACTATAATTAATCGATTGATTCGCGAACTAAATTATTCCGAAATTATAGTCTTGAGATTATATGCACACTGAAAATTCCAAGTTTTGATGGACTAAGGTGGTAGCTAGGATTAAGTTTGGAATAATATTTATATTGTGTTTGATTGACGTCAACCAAACACAGTATAGATTTTATCCCAAACTTAATCCTGAGATATGCCACTTTATCCCCTGTATCAAATGAAATGCCCTTATTTCGGGGTGGTCTTTAATTTTTACCCTTTGGCTAAAAAAGCGACTGCAAATACCCTGACATTCTGGGTTTGAACCCAACAGAGTTAGAAAAAATCGCAAGGCAAGATTTCATAGTAAACTAAGTCTTAAGTCATTGTTCAGCTGAAATTAAGTTATCTGCATAAATATGCCTCATAGTTTCTATATAGAAGTTACGTCTTAAGACATAGTTTCTAGACTGAAGTGGTTAAAACGCCCCAAACTTGACGTGGATTATTACTTTCCTCCCCAAACTATGTCTAGTACTAAAAATACTCCTACACTTGAATAAACGAATTTAAAAACTCCCTCGAGCTGCCACATGGCATAGCAAGTGGTCTCAGACTCTTTTATGTGCATGAAAGGGTATAAAAATTGCCACATAAGCAGCTTCACACTAAAAAAATCTTCTTCTTTTTTACATATTCCTTTATTTTTAATTCCTAAACAGACTGCTAAAAAAACCATTTCTTCCGTATTTATGTGTTCCTCCATTAAAATACACCCCAAGTTCGAACTCAAGATTTCTTCTTGATTGTATTTTCCGCTTACTGCCTAATCATTTCTCAGTATCTATTATATTATATAATGTAATATGAAGTACGACTAAATGGATAGCTTGCTCTTAGACTTCATTCATCCCAGTGTTTAGGAAAGCGCTCGCTTCATCGCTTAAAGCGATGAAGCGAAGCCAGCCTATGTCACCCCAGGCATGTGAAGTCATGGGTACCTAGTGCAGCGCATACTTCTAGGGTTGAAGCAGTGAAGCGACAGAAGCGTACCCTTTTGTTTATAATATTTTCTTTTTTGTTTTAATTTAAAAGGTTAATTATGGACAAATATGCCTGTTGCACTTTACCTAAACATTTCAAAGGTTAAGGTATTCTCCATCAACCAGTTGCGACCAAGATTCTCCATCGATTTTAGAGGTAAGATTTTTCTTTCTTCTCCTTCTTTTTTCTCTTCTCTCTTCTTCTTCTTCTCTCTTCCTCTTCTTCTTCTTTCTTCTTATGCCTGGTCGGTTTGCTAGGGTTTTTTTTTCTTCTTCCTCTTTCTTTTTCTTCTCTTTTTCAGTTATGCTCTGTTTTTTTAAGTTCTGCTCTATTTTGTTTTCCAGTTCTTCTTCTTCTTTTTTCTGCTCTGGTTTTTTAAAGTTTTGTTCTGTTTTTTGTTCCAGTTATTCTTCTTATTTCTGCTCTGTTTTTTTTTTTCAAGTTCTGCTCTGTTTTTTTTTTTTAGTTCTTCTTCTTATTTATGCTTTGTTTTTTTAGGTTCTGCCCTTCTTTTTTAAAAGTTTTGCTCTGATTATTTTTCTTTAATCTGAACAGTGATTAAAAATGATCGATCCAGCTCGAAAATATGGGAAAAAAGTTAGTGAGACCAATCGGCCTGCATTTATATATTTGTTTTGCGATAAGATAACAAAAGGAGGAATCTTTCGCCACAAACAACATCTTATTGGTACTTATAGCGACGTCGTACGCTGGATAAGATGCTCGGAGAATGTGAGGGAAGAACTAAAAAAATATGTCGAAGGAAAAAAGGATCTAAAACATCAAATTTTACATCAACCAAATGTGACTAATCTTGACAATTATGATGATGATGAAATAGAAGAAGGAGAAGCTGTTGATTTGTCTCTTCCTTCAAAATCACAAAAACGGGCAACCAATGCAACAATTAGTTCAACTTATGGATTAACTGCAGGTATGAAAAGTCCTTTAGATTGCTTCTATCAATAGAAGCCAACTGATAATGTGGGGACGAGCGGTAAAAAAAAAACTTGAAAGACACCGCCAAGGGTATTTTGAAGGAGCGTGCAATTGCGGCTTTTTCACGATGGATGTACTATGCAGGGCTCCCCTTCAATTGTGTCAACTATAGCGACACTTTTGGAGCCTTCATTGATGTCGCAGGCCATTATGGTATAGGAATGAAGCCGCCCATTTATCATGAAGTTAGTAACTCATATATAGCTAAAGTGGAAGAGAGACAAAAAATAGTGGAGGATCATCGGGTAGAATGGAAGCATTTCGGATGTTCCATTATGATAGATAAGTGGGCTACAAGAACTGGAAAATGATCATCAATGTGTTGCTGAATTCTCCAAAAGGAAGCTTATTTCTTGAATCTGTTGATGCAAGCGACTTGCCTATTGATTCCATCAAGATGTTCTCCTTGTTTCAGAGCACTATTGAGAAGATTAGACCAGAGAATGTTGTTCAAGTTGTTACAAATAATGCAACTGAAAATGTTAAAGCAAGTGCTACGTTGAAGGGAGTGTTCCCGAACATATATTGGACTCCATGTGCAGCTCATTGTATAAATTTGATGTTCGGGGATATTTTCAAGGAAAGACCCTTCACAGGAGTTTTCACTAACGCTGTTAGAGCACATTCCTACATTATTCAAAGGCCTTTGTTGTTGAACACGATGAGGAGATTCACAAAACAAAAAAACTTGGTGAAACCTGGAAAGACTCGATTTGCTACTGCTTTCTTGACCTTGCAACGTATGCACATGCAAAAGCCAATTTGAGAAGCTTGTTCATTTCAGATGAATGGAACATAGTAAATTTGCAAAAGCAGTTATAGGGAAAGAAGTTTCACGCATAGTGATGTCTTATACTTCTTGGAATAATGTTGTTCATGCTCTTAAAATTGGTGGGCCGTTGATTAAAGTACTTCGTTTGGTGGATGGGGAACAAAAACCACCCATGGGCTACCTTTTTGAAGCTATGGATAGGGTTAAGGAGTCTATTCAAAAATCATTTAGTGACCCACATAAGTAGGCAAAGGTCTTTGACATCATTGATAAAAGATGGGCGGATCAACTTCATCAACCTTTGCATGCCGTTGGGAATTTGTTGAACCCATCAAGCTTTTATGATAACAATGAGTTGCGAATAATAAATGCAAAATTGATGAAGGGATTCTATGGAAGTGTTGCTAAGTTGGTACCTGGTGAAGAGGAGCAAGATGAAATGGGGTTATAACTAAGTGCTTATACTAATTCTGAAGGGATCTTTGGATTTGCAATGACTATAAGACAAAGAAAGAAGAAGTCTCCAGGTTAACAGATTAATCAATCTTTCTTTATAGTTTAACTTTTAAGTTATTTCTTTATACTTATTAATTCTTGAATATTTGTTCTAATTTAATAGTTGAATGGTGGAGGCTTTATGGTGGAAACACTCCGGAATTACAAAAGTTTGCTATCAAAGTTCTAGGTCTAACTTGTAGCTCATCCGGATGTGAGAGAAATTGGAGCCTGTTTGAACATGTAAGAACTAAGAAGAAAGATTTAGTATATTAAGATAACTATTATATCTCAATTGTGTTAACTCCTACTAATTACTTGCCACAACTTATTTGCAGATTCATAGCAAGAAGAGGAATAGACTAACCCTAAAGCGCCTCAATGAACATTACAAGACTTGCAATGTAATTGATCCAATTGCTTTGGACAATATTGATGATGCAAATGAATGGCTCACTGGAGTTGAGTATGCTAAAGATGAAGCAATTTTTTGGGGAGATTCTGATTTCACTTTTGGTGCTGTTGCCGAGGCGATTGGGGTTGAGGAGAACCACTATGGTTTAAGGGGGAATAATTCAAGCCAACATAGGAGGGGAAAATAAGTAGTTACAATTCATTCCCTAGTTGATGAAGTTGAAGAAGATGATGAGCAATGTGACGATGATGCAGGAGTACAAGATTTTGACAATCTTGTAGAAGAATAAGAAGTAGATGTTGAACTATTATTAGATGTTGAACTATTAATATCTTTGATTTTGTTTTTCCTATGGTCTGGAGGATTTTGTGATATCGACTTTGGTTTTTTATTTGAACTTCTAGTCTTTGGAGGATTTTGTGATATCTACTTTAGTTTTTAATTTGAACTTTTGCTTATATATATTCTCTATTTATTTTGCTCTTTTTAATAAAAATTGTGCTTCACCTCAACGAAGTGAGCGCTTCGCTTAAAGGATGAAGCAGGGCATTGTCGCTTTTTTCCGCTTCACGCTTTCCTGAACACTGATTCATCATCAAAGCTTAATCTAATTGGGCATACCCAGCTATTACTAAAATCAAAATTATGGGAGATAGAAACAAAAAATAAAGATGAATTGACATCTCAATTATTACCAAAATCATTAGTATGTTCAAATTTATGATTTGTATGAGATCTTTAAAGATAATTAGTTATCTCCCCAACCATGCCAGAGGAAGAAGAAACTAAATGGGACCGCTTTTTGCTAACTTTTGTAGAGATTAGTTTGTCATTGTTCTTTTTCTGTTGTATAAAAATAATAAGATGGGGCTATGGTGATTTACTTGATGTCTTTTTATGGGGTTTGAAGAAGAATGGTGAAAGAAGAAAGAATGGGGAAAGAAAAAAAGGAAGCATTTAAAAAAAAAACAAAGAAAAATAAAATAGGCAAACACTATGAAAATCTGGGTATGACATTTTCAAAACCAATAGAAACGACCCTTACACCCCCACTTTATCTAGTTTTCCAGACTAAACCTTAAGATTTTCATGAAAAATTGGGAGAGAGAAAGAGTGTGGAGACTTTAATGGGTTAAGCCGTTTTTTTTTTTTTGGCTTTTAATTAGTCTACGTGGATCACACAAGAAAAGTTCAACTAGACCGCGAGTGCATACACGTTGCTAAGGTCCATGAACTCGGGGACGTTTTTAAATTCTCTTAGCTTTAAGTTATTTATGTTTTAGGGTTTAGATTTAAGCGTGTTATTTTTTTAGTCAAAATTGCATCATTCATACCAATCTCAAAATAATTAAATTGCATCATTCATAACAATATGAAAATACTTAAATTTGTTCATCAATAACAAACCCAAACTTGTTAAAATACAATCATCAAAGAAAGAAAAAACTCAAAATACATTCATCAATTCATGCCCTTGAATTGATCTTCCGCCACCACCGCGAGATGTGCCACCACCACTAGATCTGTCACCACCACGAAAGTTTCCTCTGCCACGAGAGGTACTTCCACCCCGGGATGTATTTTGACCACTATGCCGTAAGGGACGCTTACGCTTATCATGACCAACATAATCGTAAAATGAGCATTTTCGAGTGTATCTCCCTGGCGGAACATCCCTTTCATTAGGAATACGGGAGTATTTTTTTTTTTTTGAATTTACGGCTAAATGCTTTATTTGCAACCATGAAAAATGGCTCCAGTGGCCAATGACTCTCACTACCAAGTGGGTAGAACCTTCCGGAATACGTTTTTGTATAATTTTCAAGTGTATATTCCTTAGCCACATACGTGGAGGCGTTCTTTCCCATTGTGATAAAACACTTCAAGACATGAAAACATGGCATGTGATATGATTGACACATGTACATGTTCTTGGAATCTCACAAACTGTGTGGATGTTACCTCCACGACCTTGGTGCATACTTGTTGTGAGTTCAAATATACGCTCTGCATAGTTGTACTCTATCCGGTCATGTTGCTAAGCCTTAAATTTGTGATACTCGAACAATTGTGACGTTTTTTACATCCATTTTACACCGTCTGCCGCAAGTCCTTTGGCCTCTTTTGATCTAATGAAGAACCGCTCCACAACCTGCTTAAAAGTTATTCTCACCATTGCGGTAACGGGTAATCCTCGTGCAGATTTCAACAAGCCATTGAATGAGTCAGAGTTGTTTGTTGTCAGCATCCCCCATCGCCTGTCTTCATCCTGGTGTAATGTCCATTTGTCTTTATCAATTGTATTCAATCAGTGGAAGGCTTCCTCATCCGCCCGCTTAATAATCTTCATCTACATATGAAACTTTTTCTCCTGATGCTCTATCGTAGCTGCCTACATCTAATTGCTAAGTCTTTGGGCTTCGATATGCCTTTTGAAAGTTTGCATTCAAATGCCTTAAACAAAAGCGATGATAGGCAAAGGGCAACTGCCACCCATGCAAATTAAACATATTGCTCAATATGCCAGCATTCAGTCTGATATAACACATATGCCCATATGATCCTTAATAATGTGTTGCCTCAAGTAGTTCAAAAACAGACCCCACGTCTTTGTGCTTTCATTTGCTGCAATTACAAAAGCTAGAGGGAATATAGATCCATTTGCATCCATTCCAACTGCAATTAGCAGCTTTATGTCCTATACCCTGTATAAATGTGTTCCATCTATTGATATTACTGGCCGATAATAGGCAAAATCATCAATGCATGGTTTGAATGCCCAAAACACAAACTCAAAAATATTATCGTACACACAGCTTCGATTCCGAGCTTCCATTCAACAATGTAACTCCAGATCGTTGTCATAGAGAGCCACCATGTATCTCGGCAACGTCTTGAAAGAGCCCTCCCAATTGCCATAGACTATCTCATGTGCACGCCTAACCCCAAGATACGTCTTTCGCCTACTAATGGTTTTGCGATATAATTTCAGGACGACTATAACACAATCTTTAATTTTATGCTTGGAGAAGTTGAAATATCAGCATATAGCAACGAGGAACATTATATTAACATCAAAATTAAAATAAACTTAGTCAAATGGGATACCTTGGGCTTTTTGCAATGTCGCCAACTGACATAACAGCAATCATATTGGTATCTAGATTGCAATGATCATCTGGGAGGTCACCCATATCACAAGTGTGCTTTGTGTAGAACTTTGAAACACTCTACATCTTTTCAGTAGTGTCCTTACCACGGAGCATCCATTGACAATCTTGATTTCTTCACTTACAGACCAATCGCCAAAGTTTTTTAGTGGAATCGTCAACTTTGAACTCCCTCATCCCCTGGATGCAATAAACCTTAACAACCTTTTGCAATGACTTTTTGAGTTGAAAATCATGCCTTTTTCAATATGAACCATCTATTTTATAAGATCAACTGGCTCTTCCCGCAAGCTTCGTCGAATATGATCATCATCCCTAGTAAAGATAAAGGCATCGGGGCGATCTTGAAGATGATCAAGATAGGGGATCTCGTCGGAATGCCTAAATCAGGGTCGACTCTTGTTATTGAAATTGCTTTGTGGCATAAGCTCTTACTGGTCAAATAGGTGTTGTTAATTTAGTTTCTCCTGGTGTGCTGGACTATTCATCATGTCTTGCAATAGTTCTACTTGATATTTAGGATCAGTACCAATCTCAATCTCATCCTCACTTTCTTTATCTTCACTTTCCTCCGCATTAGGTATTTCCTCACTATCACTCAATGATGTATCTATATAATTCGGATAATCCACTATTCGGTCAGACAGTTCTTTCCTATAATTTGGTGCATAACGACCTCATTCTCCGTACACTGCAGAAACTAGAGTATTTTAACTACTAAACATCAAAATAATACTATTGATGTTAAAAAGGTGAACGTCTCGATATAATCAAACCGCACCGAAACTTGAGGAGGTCCGTAGTTTTAATTAGTGCATAATCCTAAAAATATAATCAACATCATTAGGCGCATTCAAGTAATAAACATATGCTACTACATAATGAATATTTACACGCCCCCCATCAAAATTGTCGAATTAAACTTTCCGCAGGCATTTGACTCCCTCAAAATGCCTTCATAAGTACTCATGGGGTAATTGTGTTCATGAGTAGGTTAAAACTCGTTGACTTGCCCGAATTCTAGAGCGTTATACCTTTAAAATTTTTGCGTCGTTCATATCGTAAGTCGGTTAATGTAAGATCGGGAATGAGACCATCCGTGAAAAACAATGAAAAATTAAGTCCCTGAAGTAATTCCACTGGATGAACAGTAACGCGGATGAACAGTACGCGGATGAACAGTAAAAATCAGAAAATTAAAACAGAAAATCTGAATTTTTGCATCATTTTTCTACTCCTCTCTCACCCCTAAATTCCCTCTAAACTCCCCCAAAACCCTCTCTACCAATTTCATGAAGGTCCAAGATCAAATCCAAGTGATTATATCCAAATTCAACGTTAAAAGTTAACCTTGGTAAGGAAGAACACCTCTATAGGGTTGTGTTGTGTTTAAGGGTGATTGGAAGTTGAATCAGCAGCGGATTTCAGATGGTATTTACTGTTTAAGGTAAGTTTAACATCCCTTTGGTTGTGCTTAAGCTTAATTCCATGTTGGTGAGATTGTTTATAGCAAAATACTACAAGATAGCATTGAAATAGCCTAAGATATAACTATTGTTTCGTTGGGCTATTTTGAGGTGATAAATATTGTTTCTAATTGCTGGAAATTATGGAATATAACCTGACTATATTGTGCCTATTGTTTTTAAGATTATTCATGTTTTAATTGAAGGAAGTGAAAAAAGAAGACATGTAAAACTAGGACTCGAAAGTGAAGGTTGACGAGTTAAAACATATGGACTGTTTAGAGATTATCTTTATGATGTTTTGGGTGGAAAAGGATATGGTAAACATAAGTATAATGTTATGAAGGGTGTGGACTAAATTATGAAAGAAGAATTGTGTTCGAATTGCGCTTTGTTATTCGTTAAACGAGCTTGCCACTCAATATGATTCTTAAAGTAATCGAAGAGGTTTATATTGGATTATATTGTAGTTGTTGCTATTGTTGGTTGTTGTTTCTGTTGTTGGGATGTTGATAACCTTTGGTATCTTTTGGGATGTAGTATAAATAGGGGAAATGCTGCCCGTTTTTTTGTAGGTTATAAGATTAGCGAAATACGATAGTCATGACCTTATATGTTAACGACGATATCATTTCACTTATTGTAGACGCAAGAGGATTATGTTAAGCTTAGTTGTGGATTGAGAAGGAGATTATACAAGTATGTTAAGGCTATCCTTTCTTTCATTTTGGCATGATCCTTATAATATGAACAAACGAACGTATGAACAGACTTTCATATTACCTCTACCTGCTGTAAGATTAGGAGTACTCTAATCTTTGATGTTCTTGTACCTCTTTTATGATTATTCCTTTTGTTCACGGGTCTTGAGATTACGTATATTGATGATATTAGCTCAAAGAAGGTTATTGGAGGTAGCACGACTTTATGTCACTCCGAGAGTTCTAGTTATTCATCTTATTTATGCATTGCATTTATTTATACAGATACATATTGAGCCATAACCAGAAAGCGTTATATTCGCGTAAATTATATGTATATGGGGTATGGGAAAAGGGCTAGGCGTTATATACGTATCACCACCTGATCAGCTGGTATACGATGATGATGATGATACCCCGGATGCAGGATGATATGATATATGGATTGGGTTGTACGTTCCACAGCACTAACATTTATGGATCGGGTTGTACGTTCCTCAGCAGTAACAGGAATAATATGATATATGTATATGATTTTTGAAAGAAAGCATGCATATCATACGCCCTCAGAGGCACTTTCAGTTATGTAGAGTTATGTAGACACTTCCAATTATACAGTCATGCAGATACACTCAGATATACAGATTGACTCTCGTGTCTCAGATTCTTTTCATAATTCTTATGTATATGCTGTTTTCATGCCTTACATACTCGGTACATTATTCGTACCGACTCCCGCATTGTTTGTGGGGGGAGTCGCATTCATGCAGCGTACGTCCCGAGATACAGGTTGGTGATCCATCTAGTAGGATGTCAGCTCAGCGGTTAAGATTGTTGCACTCCATTTGCTTTGGAGATGCCAGGGGTCAGCATGATTATATATATATATATATATATATATATATATATATATATATGTGCATGGGTATGGCGGGGCCCTGTCCCGGCCACGTTATGTTATGTTTTTCAGTAGAGGCTTGTAGACAGTTATGTACAGTCAGATAATGTTTAGTCCTGGTGTTTCATCTATTGCCACACAGATGATCATGATAGCCTTGTTGGCTCGTATAGTATGTTCAACATATCCATATAGATCAGTCTTTCAGACTATTTAATACAGACACGTTTTCCCTATGAGTCTATTGAGTATCATATGATATCCCTACTGGCCCACCTATGTTTATGTTGATGTCACAGACGCATGTCAGATGGTGCTTGACTAGTACGGTCGAGTGCCCGTCATGCCCTCCGGTTGGATCGTGACAAAAGCGTATCGAGCAGATTCTTGTCCTAGGGTTGTCCACAGGACGTGTCTAGTAGAGTCTCACTTATGAATGTGTTGCGTGCCACATTTATAATTGGGAGGCTACAGGGCATTTGAGATGGTTACTTTATTTTCATTTCTTAGATCGTGCGATAGAACCAAGTCATAAGAAATAAGATTCATTCTACTAACTATTGATTGTTTTATAGCTGAAAGATGGCTTCTGTGGGAGAGATGACTAGTGATTCGGGGGCTACGGGACTAAGTACTCATATGAGACGTATCCATTTTGGGTTATGTATTATGTGGAGACAAAGGGAGGTAAAGTTATGATTTTGATGAAATCTTTATAATGCAATGAGTATACTTACGAAATATTTGTAAAATGTGTCGGCGATAATGGGTAGAGTTATTAATTTGTTCGAGGGAAGAAGTAAGGAGTCGATGTTAAGAAAAAGTAAAAGTTAAAGATTACAACTAGACAATGAGTTAAACTTTGTGGTTATTGATTAAGTAATAGCCCATCGTTATATTAAAAAAGAGGATTGTATGACTAATCGAGATATGTCTATTGTAAAGAAAGATGGAAGAATCGAATAAAGTATCGAATAAAGTTTAACCCTATGATGAATTCGACTTGTAAGATTGCTGGTAAAGGAAGTTGAAAGAATTAGTAAAGAAATAAGTGTCTCGTAATTATGACAAGGAAAATCTAAGGGAATGGGTTAACAAAAATTAGATGCTATGGCTCGAAGCTGTAAAGAAGGATGTGCAGATGCGCTACATGAGGTAAGTTTTACTACGTCGCACTTTTACTCGACATTGATAGCCTTGTGTGGCTAAGTTGTAGTTTTTATATATATATATATATAAAAGAAGCCATTGGACGTAATTTAAATTTGGCCGCGTATGTGTTTCGGATAGGAGAATTACGGGAAACTTCCGCCGAAATTTTTCTAGAATTTAAGAGAAGCCATGAGATTTTTGTGCATTTTAAAAGGGTGAATAGTAAGATGGTACAATGAGAAAATAAGAA
The DNA here is from genome assembly GCF_029784015.1 of Lycium ferocissimum. Lineage (NCBI taxonomy): Eukaryota > Viridiplantae > Streptophyta > Magnoliopsida > Solanales > Solanaceae > Lycium > Lycium ferocissimum. The sequence continues at coordinate 20,913 of NW_026725958.1, forward strand.
GAAGGGCACATGGTTGCTATGAAGTAGGAGTGTTTTTTTTATGATGAAAAAAGGGAAGAGTTTTGAGTGTGTTTATGAATAAGGAATTGAGAAAGATAATAACCTGAAATCCCTACGACGCTTTAAGATGATGGATTAGGAAGGATGTCCCCTTGAATTTTAGATTAATGCGTCAAAGAATCATTGTCATGAATATGCCACTGTCCATAACTAACTACACCTTGCGGAGTAAATGATATTGGATATCTTTCAATTAAATTTAAATCAAAATCACCTCTACTCACTTCGAGTCTATTATACAAGGCTTGGAGTAGTTTTGAGAATTTTAAGTTAAGTGAAAACTTAACATGGTATTTTGGGGGAGAGTCATAACGCAAACTATTATCCTCGAATATAGTTTCTCCGTCCCAGAATAAAGAAACCCTAATAGTTGGAACATCTTTCATTTTTTTACTAATTTAGGAGGACAAAATGCAGAATTTGGATGAAACTTAAAAATTGGATGAAACCTAGAAATTGTGTTCTCTTTTCATCCAAAATCCATATTAGATAAGGTTTGAATGCCTTCGTATCATATAATGCATGCAATTAGTGTGTCTTGCCGCATTACGTCAAGTCAAATCAAATACGGATTGTGTTGTCATTCAGTGGAGTGTTTCATAACGCGTGAATTTGTTGCGTTATGCTAGAATAACGCATGAATTTACTGTGTTATTCTGACATAACGCAATAAATTACTGCGCTAAAGCTGGTCAGACGCGTGCCTCGTGTTGTCAATTAGTGCAATGTGTTGTCAATCGGAGTTGTCATATAGAAAAACGTCATAACACACCTAAATTTTGCGATATACATCAACATGATTGACAACACAATGCACGCGTTTGATGCTAGAGAGTGTTATATAACGTAATTGACGAATAACTTTCAACCACACAAAATTGAGTTATTATGTCATTTTTTAATCAATTGGAGATATTAGTCGTATTATAATGTTCTCTCTAGGAGACATATTCGAAGCAATGGGTAGGACATGGGAATTGGGTGAATATTTTGAATACTCGAATAACCCAAACGAGAGATACAATCAACGTTACAACAATATGATACGTATGACGAGTGAATTGGCATGTTAGGAGGTAAAAGACCGGAACAAAACTTGAGGTCATTAGGGCTTAAACACCAAAAAATGTAGATTGGTCGGTATTTTTTCCAAAGGATTCGAATAGCAGTGGTGATGACAACTCAAATCAAAGCAACTATTCCGGTGATTTCTCAACCGATAACAGTGAATTCATGCTAGACGATTTCAAGCCCCACCTTTTAATAGAGCGTAATGACGATTTTCGCGAGCTGAAATATTCAGATCCACGTGAATATTATTATGGTTTACGTCGCGAATGGGTATATCGGTACGACGAATCATAACGTCTTATTCGTGACTTGAAAAATTTCAACAAGATTTTCAGTGAGCATGCATTCTTGCAAGGTTGCGGTACAAAGGATTAGGAAAGAGAACAACCGAATGCTAGCATGACGTCGTAGATTTTACATGATCAAGTTGGCTGAAGAACAAGCATCATCAACCGGTAGGCCACTAACATCTACAGAAAGAAGATTTGTCTTAATAAACCCAAGATATTTATCTGAGGACGATATTGAAGACTTCAATTCTGATGATGATGATGAAGAATATTTGATTTTAGTTATATGTTTAATTTATGATAATGTTATTGATTTGAAGAATGTTAGTATGTCTAGTTTTGCATCAACTCAAGGGCATGGATTGATGAATGTATTTTAAGTTTTTTTTTTCTTTGATGATTGTATTTTAACAAGTTTGGGTTTGCTATTAATGAACGAGTTTAAGTATTTTCATATTGTTATGAATGATGCAATTTAATTATTTTGAGATTGATATGAATGATGCAATTTTGACTAAAAAATAACATGCTTAAATCTAAACCCTAAAAAAAAAAAAAAAAAAAAAAAAAGACTTTGAGCTCATTTAACGCATATCCTTGAGAGATCCTACCTTATTAACACAAAAAAAAAAAAAAATATTAAAACACAAAAAAAAAAAGATTAAAGTGTAGATAATGTACTATTAAATGTAAAACAAAGAGAGTTTAACACCAAAAAAAAAAAAAAGGAGCTCATTTAACGCAGTAAAATACTGCGTTAAAGGACTTAACCGCGCCATTACAGCTAAGTCCTTTAACTTAGTAAAATACTGCGTTAAAGGTACTATTATATCATTTTTTTCTGGGGTATTTTGGTTCAAGTCTGTTTTTATTGGGTCATTTTGGTTCCGGACTCCACCAAGCTTAGGGACGTTTTAACCACTTCAGCCTAGTTTCTATATAGAAGTTAATGCCTTAAGGTATAACTTTACCCCTTGTCCGGCATAGTTTTGTAGGATACTACAGAAGTTATGCCTTAAGGCATAAGATTACCTAGAATAGACATAGCTTCTATGAAAATTATGCCTTGCGAAATTATTTTTTCTTTTTTACTCTGCTGGGGTTTGAACTTGAATCTCTGATTTTGTAGACGCGCTAATAAGAGTACTTTGACTCACAAATCATCATTAATGAGAAGTAGGGGTAAACATTAAAAGCCACCAATTTGAGGGACAAAAATTAAAGACCAGTCCATATGAAGCGCAATCCACACAATTTTCTGTTGTTGGTCCGCGAATCTTAGATTTTAATACTCATTATACTACCTCTTCCATCAAATTTACTAGGTTTGGAATCTATTATTTATACATATTTTGCAGATTTTTTAACAGTCTGCCAAAACCTATAGATTCAATTGAACCCATAGATTAATCACTAGAAATACCCCTGCCGCTGGTGGTTGGTTGGGAATTGTAAGAGGTGTTTGGATTGGCTTATTTTAAGTGCTTTTTGGCCAAAATAACTTTTAAGCTAATATGTGGTGTTTGGGAAAGATTAAAAAAAATTTGCACTTAATTTGAGAAAATGACATAAATGGTTCCTTAACTATGAGAGTAGGTTCCAAATAGTCCCTTAAATATGCACTTAGTGGTTTTGATCCTTTAAGTTTACCACAAGTTAACAAAAATGGTCCCATAATTATAAGGGTTGGTTAAAATAGTCCCTTAAGTATGCACTTAACAATTTTGGTTCTTTAACTTCGCCAAAAGTTAACACTTTTAGTCTCCGACAAAATATTCATCAAACTCCGTTTATTAGATTTGATGAGAACTATGAAAAAGAAAAGGGAAAATACCTCGGGACAAAATCAGTGGACGTCAGTCGGTTATAAGGAAAACTCGAGGAAAAACCTACAAACTCGATAAAGTCAGAAAATAGTGTCTCAGAACATAAAGGCCGACGGACTCTGTCGATTAAAGCAGGGAATCCATCGGCTAAGTAAAATACACTAGACTCGTTTTTTTTACTGAAAATTCGGTATAAAAATAAATACTTCCATTCTAGTGATTTTTTTTCTAAAAAAAAAAAAATAGTTTCCGTGCATTTTTCCTCAAAAATAACTGACGAACGTACTTTGGTTTTCCTAAAAAAACAACAAATATTAAAAAAAAAAAATAAAAAAAAAATAGTGTCCCTCGATTTGATCCATCAGTTTCCGTCCATCGTTTCTTCGCTTGTTTTTAGTAGTGACAATTTTTGTAGTTTCTGTTCTTTCTAATTTATTTCTAAAGTTTGGTGTATTTACTTAGCCGATGGACTCCCTCGGTTTTAATCGACAGAGTCCGTCGGTCTTTGTGTTCCAAGACACTATTTTCTGACACTATCAAGTATGTTGGTTTTTTCCCTATAACGGACTAACGTCCGTCAGTTTTGTCCCCTAGGTATTGGTCTTTTCTATAGTAATGTGTACCTCTAAATGTGAGTTCTTGCTATCCTTTTTTTTCATAGTTCTCGTCAAATCTAACAAACAGAGTTCGATGAATATTTTGTCGAAGACTAAAAGTGTTAACGTTTGGCAAACTTAAAGGACCAAAACTGTCAAGTGCATACTTAAGGGACTATTTTTAACCACCCTCATAGTTAAGGGATCATTTTTATCAACTTATGGAAAACTTAAAGGACCAAAATTGTTAAGTGCATAGTTAAGGGACCATTTTGAACCTACTCTCATAGTTAATGAATCATTTATGTCCTTTTCTCCACTTAATTTTAGACAAAAAAAATACAAAAATAAGGTAAAAGTCATAAGTTGGGAATACTCAACTTTTGGCTTTTACCTTTTTTGTAAGCTATTTTTGAAAAGCCAATCTAAACACCCTCTAAGTGTGTGCACATTGTATATCAGGTGTATAACAACCTAATATACAATATACACACACACTAATAATTTATTATATAACTGTACTGGAGATTTGAATGGTGAACAAAAAAAATATATACAAATATTTATAGATATACACATGAATACAATGTATATATTCATGAATATATTGATATTCATTGTCGATATGTTGCGGATTGATTATACACTGTCCAACAGTGCTGCGATTTGAAAGGTGAATGGAAGGATATACACAAATATTCATGGATATATTTGGACCTTATCTCAACTGGCTATTGCCTTGTGTATCACATTTTTCAAGCCTTCGGGAGAGCCTTTAAATGTCAGCTTCTAGTACTTCCTCCAATCCATTTTAGTTGTCGCATTTTTCTTTTACAAGTTCCCTAAAAAGCTATTAATGAGCGTTAATCATTCATTGGTTCTTGTGACGAGGGTATACCGAAAACAATATCTCTACCTCCCAAGGTAGGAGTAAGGTCTGCGTACACTCAACCCTCCCCAGACCCCACTTTGTGGGATTTCACTGAATATGTTGTTGTTGAGCGTTAATCATTCAAAATATTAATTAATAATCTCAATGACTGATCAGAAAGGAAAAGGAATTACATTACTAACGTTTGATTCAAGATTTTTGCAAAGATTCTTTTCAGTGTATTACAAAAACTTTTCAAATTTCTGAATCAAACGCCACCTAAAGTAAGTTCCATAGTTAATTTTTGAAAAGAAAAAGAAAAAACTCAAATGGATCAAACACCAAGCAGTTCCATAGTGAATGGGCTGGACTTGTTGATTGGACTGGGGCATATCCAGTAAGATGTTTTTGTCATTGAAACCTGGTGTTTTGGCCCACATGTATCTTTTTCATCTCAAGCAAAGAATATCACTCTAGAAACATGAATCGCTTTATCTCAAGGTGGATTCGCAGCGTGGACTCAAATTCTATAACATGCATTCATCGGGTTAACTTGACGATGATTATTCGACTTTGACATTATAGCACTACATTTACTAAACTATTTTTATAGCGAAAAAATCAATTATACCTGAGTATCACGAACGTCACTATTCACTAAACAATTTTTTTAAACAAGAAAATCACTTAACTTTATCTAATAATCACATAAAGCCATTAGGAGGAAACAAAAAAAAAAAAAAGACAATGTATATGCGGAAAGGAAAGTGAATGTCTTTTTTGATTTTAGGAAAATTAGTTAGTGCCTTCTTTTTTTATTTTTTTATTTTTTTTGTCTTGGGAAGCTTGACCTCTCTATCTTTAGATATGGAGGTAAGCGTCAGACATTTTATCCTCCCTGGACCCCACCTTTGTGGGATTTATTCGGCATTGGTATGTTTTTGTTGTTGTTGTAGTTAGTGGCTTTTTGTGATACTTAAAAAGCGCAGGTGATTGCTTTTGTTAAAAAAAAAATTAGTGATCTTATGTGATATTTAGATAAAATTGAATGATCATTTTGTTGCAAAAAATAATCTAAATATTCAATATCTATCTTTGGTGAAATATAGCAGCTATATCATAAAAATAGTCGAAGTACGCATAAATAGGATCGAACGTATCAGTTTCAAGTCTTTCACATAGTGGTGAATGTTTTAACAATTCACAGAACTGAAGATGGTGGCCGTGGGAGTCTTAAATATCTTTTTACAATCTCTTAATTTTCTCCAACTTTACAACCCTAGGTGTCGTATCACAAATGGGGAAAGCAAGCAAAAATGTCAATAAAAATGGCACTACACGTATGAAAGTAAAAAAGAAAAAGGCACTACGTACATGTTGACTTAGTTATTTAACATAGTCCCAATAAATAATACATTCAATATTAGAATAGTCTAAAACAAATACGCGTTTGCTTGGGACCACATTTTTTACTAATTTATCAGCTGTAAACATCATGTGTGAGATTCTCATAGAATAGTACAATTAATAATCAGAATGTAATCAGTCCACGCAAAATTGACTCTTAACTATTCTTTTTTCCTTTCGGTTGTGTAGTACTTTTCATGCTTTGTACCCGCAAAAACAGACGTTTTCATTTGAGTTAATCATTTGAGGCCGCGTTTGTTTTTTTTCCTCCTTTATATTGAAATTTGATTAAATTTGAATTTGAAAAATTTAATCCATGGGAATAAAATGCTTCATAACAAAGATAATTTGAGTCCGGAGCCAAAATGAGCCTAACTTTTTTTACTCATTACACCAAATGTATGCCTTTTTTTTTTTTAAACCAAATGGGCATTTTCGCAATGTTGCACTAAATGCAACAAATTTATATTTTTTTTTAATTTCGTTTTTTATATTAAAAAAAAGAAAAAAAAAATTTTTGTTGCATTTAAGTTGGACAAAGGCACGAAATGCAACAAATTTTTATTTTTTATTTTTTTTTCGTTTTTAATATAAAAAACGAAATTAAAAAAAAAATATAATTTTGTTGCATTTCGTGCAATGTTGCACGAAATGCAACAAATTTATATATTTTTTTTAAGTAAAAGTCACGAGAAAGAGACTTACTTAAACACAAGTAAAAGTCCGTCTCTCGGACAGATTTTTACTTAACACAACTAAAAGTTCGGAGTGCGTACTTTTACTTAAACACAAGTAAAAGTGCCCCTCAAAATGGCACTTTTCACAACTAAAGTGCCTTCTCCGGCGGACTTTTAGTTGAACATAACTAAAAGTCTCTTGGGAGGGCGTACTTTCCCTCAAGCATATATATATATATATATTTTTAACTTTTCAAGGGGAAACTTTTAGTAATATCTTAGCTAAAAGTGTGTCCATAAAACATAACTAAAAGTATGCCCCATAAGCGCGTAAGTTTTCCTTAAGGTATAACTAAAAGTTTGCGCTTATAAGGCAAAATTTAATGGGCAAACTATTATGGGACCCGACATAACTTTGTGAAGGAATTATCAGTTATCTCGACAGATACTTATCTGATGCCAATCCGGTCACATAAGGCATAAGTATGCCGGTCCAGTATAACTTTGGTAATTCCTTCATGTTATACGATTAAGGGTATAGCGAAATTTAACTCCTCGCCTTGCGAATTTTTTTTTTAAATTTTTATTTTGCGTGGTTCGAACCTGGAACCTATGAGTTTTAGCCGAAGGGCAAAATTTTATTTTTTATTTTTTTTATTTCGTTTTTAATATTAAAAACGAAAAAAAAAATAAAAAAAAAAAATTTGTTGCATTTCGTGCAATGTCCAACGAAATGCAACAAATTTTTTTTTTTTTTATTTCTTTTTTAATATAAAAAACGAAATTAAAAAAAAAATATAAATTTGTTGCATTTCGTGCAACATTGCACGAAATGCCCATTTTGGTTTAAAAAAAAAAAGGCATACCATTTTGGTGTAATGGCTGTAAAAAGAAGCCATTTTGGCTCCGGACTCAAGATAATTTCATACTCAAGGCTCGAACCAGATCTTTGATTAAGGCTGTAGCCACAAAGCTAGAAGCACAAGAGGTTAATCTGAACTCCTTTATTGAAAAATTACTTTATATAAGGCTAAAATATTTTCTATTCATATATAATAATATTGATTCTCTTTAATCATGAAACACGTAAAGCATTACTTTATTTTAAAGTTGTGGTTGTCAAGTGACAATGTCAACAACTTATTAATGGAATGAAAGAATTAATGCTTCAATTATGAAAACCACATTGACATGTCTATCATCATCTTACGAGAGACATTATAAGGCAGTTCAAGAGAGCTAATCTTTTCACGAGGTTAAATGGGGCATAGAGGGGTAATATATTGTTTTCAACGATAAAGACATCTAGTTTGTTGGGTTTTTTTTCCTTGGTCATGATAGTTTGTTGGCTTAAGTGAGGTTTACAGCAACGAATTTACTATCAAGGCCAGATATTTATTTAGTTTCCCTAAGTTTGTATAAGGATTATATTTACTACACTATTTACGCTGGTCGTAAATCAATACTGATTCACTTGAAATGTTAAAACTTATTTTTCTTAAATATTTGACAATTCGGTGTTCAAAGTCTATTGATTCTGCTTTGCTTTTCAGAACTAGATTTCACTAAAAGGGGGAAATTAAATGCTTCCTATCGAGATATTCTCTATTTTTAATACTCGACTCTAAGATATTTAGATTAAGGATGAAGGAATCTCATTCATCCAATCATAGTTCTTAATAGTGCGGAAATATACTTCCCACATTCTATCGAGTTTTGCTAGTTTGAGTAGCTAGCAAAATTAGTCTGTGGAAATATAACTCGCCAGTCTAAATTTAGGTAGTTAAATGATTCGACAATTATTAACTCAGTTCAAGTTGACCCGTTCAAATTCAATCCGATTAAAATTGGGTTGATTTGAGCTAATTAAATATGAGCCCAAATTAACCTATGAGAATTGAGAAACCTTATCAAAATATTTAAATAATTTTTTTTTTGTTTGTTTGATATCTATATATAGTTATTATAACAAAAGGAAAAAAAAGTTATTTTAGTTTGGTTTGGTAATTAATTAAATTTAAAAAAATTGGCTGGTAATTAATTGGTAACTAAATAAATTTTAAAAAATTAAAAATTGGTAAAAATTGGCTGGTTAAACAAGGATATGTTTAGTGATATATCTCAATCTTACAAGTTTCTAGGCAACGTTAGAAAAAAGTTCAAAGTCAAACATCAAAGTTAAAGTTTACCACTCTTCAAAATTATTCTTGTAGATCACCTTTTATTGTTTCAGCCAATTTTAACCATCTAAATTTAGCCAAACCATCCATTTATCATCCCTTATTAAAGATTGCATCCATGAGTTCAAAGTATTTGGTGTTTTAGGTATACAATATTTTAGTTTTAGGTATAATATGTGCTGAATCATATTTCTTTTTAGTGGTCCACACTCCACAGAGATATAACTAAACTAATTAATCCAAAACACTGGACAATTCTTAGAGAAATGGTTATTTGACCCTTTACAATTTTATTTTATTTTTAATTTTATCACCTTTTTATAAGAGATATTTATTTTTCATACGTAAGAGATCTGAAAAAATCATTTTCTTCTATTTAAATTGTAAGAGGCTAAGAGATCTTATTTTCTCCGATTCTAGAAAAAAAAAGACAATAATATTTAATGTTGAAAAGGAAAAGGTTAAAGCTAAGGTCTCTGATTGCAGTGTCTCATAATCTGCTTACCGGGAAATGATCATGATGTATCTGCAAAGTCAATCATGCAATTCTATCTCAATCGAGGAATTATTTAGTGGAGTCTTTTTTTCAGCCACTCTCACATTAATAATTACAATTTATATTGGCAAAACATATCAATGGCAAGAATGTAATTAAAGACTTTTCTATAATATTAGTTTATCTTAATCTTTTAGAGTAAGTGAACTTTATTATTTTTCAAATTATTATAAACGATTACTTATAATTATCTTTAAACAATTAGAAGGTGCAAAAACATTATAATATCAACATATAAAATGTAAAACTCAACTTAGTGTCGTTTTGCTAAAAATTTAATTCCCAAGTTTCATACTTAAGCCTACAAAATAAATTTGGACATTCACACGTGTCCATTAATAGGTGAATCATTGTCATTCTGGTGTCTTCGGAGATGCATGCACTAATCTAGAAGAGACTATAAGTAGATTCGAAGTATTATAATTTGAAACATATGGTAAAGCTATATATGCATTTATGTTGAGTACACCCTGTAGACAATAAAATTCGAGCCGAGAAAATAATAATCAAAATAAAAAAATATCGCAACAATCGTTGTATTTGATTTGTAATATGAGTATTACAATCTCTATGATTCCTCTGATTCGTCTTTTCAACAATAAATTCAAGGGTTTTTGAGCTTGATCTTGAACTGATGGTCTTGATCTTTGAACTTGTGCTCGGATTCAGGGGCTTGAAGCTTGATCTTGAATCTTCGTCTTGATCTCTAGAACTTCTAGAGGAATACTTGAATGCTTGAATGCTTTCGACATAAATGCGTTGTTTGATCCACGAGTTCTCTCCACTCTTTACTTGTTAGAATTTCTCGTCCTTTTTCTAAATTATGAGACCTATTTATGCTTGTACGATGGAGGAGTTGTGATAGATGCATGCTTCTTTCGATCAATCAGTATTTAAGCTAACATGTCGATATTTGATTGGTCGAACATGTCACTTGTACACGGGCGCATCTTCATCGTCTTTGATTTGATTGGGCATGCTACATCATTTTAATACGTGGCATGACGCGATAGGCTCCTTTATTTGAGTTGGTGTGCCACGTCATTTGACACGTGGCACCAATTTGGGCCCCTTGGATAAGATGACATCTTGGGCTTGACAAAGTGGGCTCATCATTTGTAGCTCAAATCAATGGACTAGCCCAACAAAATTGGACCTTTAATTAAATCCGTATTTATTGGACTTAAATAATTGATCCAAATATACTAGCCAACAATATTTATTTGAACTAACATATCTTCGATTTAATATAATTCGAATTTCTTGCGAATTGAAAATTAATAAAATTTCGTTATCCGCACACCCTATTCAAAAAAATGTTGATAGCCGCAGGCAATTCATTATAGGGCAAAGGGTCAAAAATACCCCTCTACTTTGGAAAAAGGGCTAAAAATATCCTCCGAACTTATTTTGGGTAAAAAATACCCCTCCCATCCATAAAATTTTCAAATATACCCTTGTCTTGAAGGAAATTGGGGGAAATAAGGGGATCTTATGGTTTATTATTTAGTTGGGTCGGGTTTAAATGATAGAGCGGGTTTAAAAAATAATTTCGGGTTATTTTGGGGGATAATTTCCATGGAGACAGGGGTATATTTAAAAACTTTAAGGATGAGAGGGGTGTTTTTGGCCCAAAATCAGTTCGGAGGATATTTTTAGCCTTTTTTCCAAAGTAGAGGGGTATTTTTGACTCTTTTCCCTTCATTATATCGAGTTTGATAGGGTAATCTGGAAATAAGAATAATTTGTTTTTTAGTATTTTTTGTAATGTATAACTTAAAAGTTATAATAAGTTATTAGAAAAAATTTGACTTTAAACTCACACGTGAAGCTTTCGCCTCGTACGAATTTCTAGAAATGGAAATAGGCTCAACCCCAACTTGTATGGTTAAAATTATTATATGCGATTTGCTAAATAAAAAGAATAAAAATATAATTTCCTGTTCTGGTATTTGACATTAAGAAATAAATAAATATGTACTAATAAACCAAGCATCTCAGTGCTTGTGTTTCGTGTCACCTAATTAGATAAGATAAATAGAGAGATATAGATAATAAAAGTAACACTATCCAATATGATATCTGAGAAAATGGTTTGAAGTTGCCACGCAAGCACAATTGACTTCTCTTATTGGGTCATATCAATCAGCCAACCAAATCTTGTTGGTGCATATATATTGGTTTTCCCTTAACAACTTTAATCCCTTATCTATCAATTTACTTGTATATTTATTATACATAATTAAGAACAAGAACTTCTTGTTTTCATCAAAGAGATGATAGTTTTTTTTTTTTAAATAAATAAATAAAAATAAAGAGATGATGGTTTAATTAATATGCCATAAGTTATATTAATAGATCTATTTAAAATATGTAGTTAAAGGCTTTAAATCTCATGTCAAAAATTAATATGACTACACATGTGAAAGTAAGAAAATGGACTTCAGGTTTTTGTGTGTCCGTCCGATATTTTCTCATGTACTTTTCAAAAATAGGACATTGAAGTCTTAATTCTAAACATGTCTCACAATTTCAATCCTAGGTACAGTGAAGTACTCAGGAACTTTTTGTAAACAAATATTAATATTTGAAGAAGTGAACAAATGAATAAACAACTATAACAACAAGCGGTATCATTTTTTATATCCATACTCCTTATTTTCATTATTTTGCTTGTTATCATACATATCTTGTGAAAGAATCCGATGAAGTGATGTCCTATGGCACTGCTTGAGCAATGCATATCCTATAGGGGTGGATGTTAGCTCAAGTTCATCACAAAGCATAACTTTTGATACAGAGTCAGTTAACCAGGATTTTTATTAAGAAGAATCAAAATATAAAAAAGTAAATGCACGAAGAAGCAAGAAGATTCAACATTACTATATAAATAACTTTTTTTTAACCTATCTAGGCGGTCTAATTTTTCTATATATATATATATATATATATATATATATATATATATATATATATATATATATATATATATATATATATATATATATATAAAAGCCTATTAAAATTCCAACAAAGATTTGAATTTATAATTTTAACAATACAATGTATTTAATAATTAAAATCTTTAAAATTAAACGCATTAAATTTAAATTTTTATCCGCCTTTATATCAACATCTGACTAGATGTACTTGGACACAAGAATGGGGAAGCAAGCATTAATTAATGTTAATGAAAGTGGTATGCACTACACATGTTTGACTATATATATTTCTTACCATAATCACAATATCATAGTCTGAAACAAATTTACGCGTTAGTTTGGCAACTCCTCCATTCACAATATATATATATAATTGACTCCAACTATCGATTGTTACGTTAAACAATCATGAAACATGTAATTAAAGGAGTGTTTGTGTGTTTACAAACTTGTGGTTGTCAAATGGTCGCCACAATTTATCAGTGGAGATGAATGCTTTATTTGTGGACACCACCTTGACATGACTATAATCATCTTGCCATTGACATTTGTCGTACAAGGTAATTCAAGAGAGTTAGGTCTAATATTTTGGTTTGGGTTATGTATAGAATCTTTATGTATTCTTTTTAGGAGCATGGTCGGGTTAAAGGGGTGCTAGAGTTTCTGAAAGTAAAGACAATAAATTGTTATGGTGATTAAAAAAAAAATTTGGATTAGCTTAATCCCAAAAGGTAGCTCATGAGGGAGGATTGTTCAAGACCATATAAAGAGATTAAGGACTCTAATGCCCACTGATGTGGGACTCCACAAATGGTGGAAATAGATTTACAAAGATGTGTTGAAGAAATAAAAGTGTAGTGTCTTTAATAGCTTGAGCTTTTTAATGAGATGGTCACATATTTCAACAAAATATTAGAGCAGAAAGAGATTTTTAGTTCGAGTCTCACCATCACTCATTATAAAAAAAAGAACTTCAATGTGTTTGACTCGTGAAAAAAAATCAAGTCTACACGTGCGGGGACGTGTTGAAGACTTGGGTCATTTGTGAATAAAATATAATTGGGCCAATTCTATTATGATAGTGTATGTTAACCCTAATTATTAATAAAGAACAAATTTAAATTATTGCACAAAGTAATTATAACATTCGAACTCAATAGATTTATAAGTTTAAATTCTAAAATTTAAAATTGTCTGCCTACCATAAAATCGGAAACGAGGATGTTACAAATGCCGTGTGATGTCCTCAGAGATACTTTCATCCAATCATTTTTAATTCTTAAAGCCCGCGATAAATAATTTCTTTTAATATAGAAGAGAATAAAAAAATACTAGAAATTAAATAAAAGGTTCTTGGAATATTCCATTATACTTCTTATTTAATGATCTGCTGCAGCAGAAAAATGTGGATAACAATCGTCAAAGGCAATAATGCTGTGTTATTTAATCCCAATGGGTGCAATGATTTGTGCTGCCTTTTTCGGCCGCCTCACAAAGTAGTACTATATAATATAAAATATTTATACTGATGAAAACATACCAATAAATTATGTGGAGACAACGACGATACGATTCACCCGTATCGCCGAAATTCATTTGTTTATATATAAATATAAAAGAATCATGTGGCAATTGTATGCATTATTCAATATCAGGACTAATCTTGGAAAAAAAATTATCAGGACTAATCTGAGTTTTTCCTGTTTTAGTTTAAGAAAACTAGAATTACAAATTTTTGTTTTCTAGTTAACAGAAAATAAAGAATAATGACTAGCAATTCAGCTAGGGATTATTTTAATCACATGTTGCTGGGTTTAGTTTTGTTAAAAATATATTTTAATAATATGAGGTAGAAGTTCTATTTGATTTTTCCTAGAAAAGTTCGGATCAACCTATATATCAATAACTATTCAAGACAGGATCACTCAATTCAGATAAATTTTCACAAATGCCTTTCAAATTTTTAAACACTAAACATACACAGTGTTGAAACTTTAATAATTGTGCCCTTATATCTATTTCGTATCGAAATATAATATTAGTTTAGTTGAGACCATAATGTATGGAATAATATACTATATATCATAATAATTATAAGCAGCACAGAAACTGCTTGCGTTACGTGTCACCTAATTAGATTGAAAACACTTTTTAAGTCTAGTATGTATATGAGAAAATAGCAAGATGTTGCCAGCTTGCAATGGACAAAATTTATAAACTGGTATGTAATCACAAGTGAACTCATTCCATTAACCTTGTCTTATTGGGTCAATATCAGCCGACCGAATCTTGTGGCTGTATGAATAATTAAATATATTGGCCAATATGGCCTCCATTTTATATAACCAACAACTATAGTATCCCTACTACACACACACCTTCCTTTACTTTTGCTTTTTTGATCGATCTTTTTCTTGTTCTTTGTTTAAGTGAATCACTTAATCCACTATACAGGCATATATATACTTAATTGAGTGTACCCTTAGCAAGTAGAAGGAGACTGTCCTAGCTATCTTTTTTTTTTTTTTGTAGAAAACAAAAGTTCACCCTTTGATTAACTTTTAAATTTTCATCAAGTTGAGGCTACAGATATGGTAATACGGCATTTAAATTTTGGAGTAATATTCAACCCAAAACGTACCTTAAGGCAATGACTGGGGTGACTTCAATTCAGATATTATAGACTACTTTGAAAATTCTTGCACAAACGAAGTGCATTTTCTAACACGTTCCTCTCCGCGTATAATTCGATTATTACGTATACATGTGAATTGGAATACTTTTTAAAAATAGAGAGAAAGGAAGCTCAACAAGAATCAACCTAAAGTAGAGAGGCTTAGAGCATGGACTTGGAGCAATGTTAGTTAGCGGCTCAATTAGCAATAAGGTTTGAGACATTAATTAAGTGTTGTTTTCATGGTTCAAAAGACAATTTAATCTTTTTCCTGGTGAAAAAGATCCATATTCGAAAATTCAACTAAAGATGATGGATTTAATCTCAACTATTGACAAAGAATAAGCTAAATCATTTCATAAAGTTTCCTCCCTGCGATTTAAAAAGAGTATCCACTTAGCCTTTATTTTTTTTTATTAAAAAAAAGTATCTACTTATCAAATCAAGAAATAATTAACCTTATTTTTTCAGAGTTGCCCTTATATTAGTCAGTGTTAAGTAACCAAATCCCACTACCTACTCATTTAATTAGAGATAATTTAATTAAATTACCTATTTTTTTTTCTAAGAGTTAACATTTTCCTAAAGAGTGTGTAAATGGATTAGTGGACACTCTTTTGATCCGGAGGGAGTATTATTTACGGGAAGGGGTCATTTGGTACACAGTATTAACTGGGATATCCCAGCACTAACTGTGGAATTAATTTTGTATCATGTTTAGTAGAAGGTATAACTTATACCAAACAAAGTATAAAGTGATTCCCAAATTTAAAGATGGGATATCCCATCTTATCCCACTAATCCTGGAATTATTTTAAATTATTCTCAAGAGATGGGATAAATTAGTCCCAGGATTATAATCCTAGGATAATTTTATTTACGTACCAAACGAGCCCTAAGAGTGTATAAAATTTAATTTCTTTTCTAAAAATAAAAATAAACAAGTAAAAATAAAGCAAATGAAAAGGCAGGGATGGGGGCAACACGCGTTGAAGTGAGCGTCAAAGGAAAAAAACCGTGAAGAAGCAATATAATAATATATAATAATAAAGTGTGTCGTAAAAAAATAGGAAATTCCAATCCTGCTGGTTTTCAAGAGAACCATGGGCGGCCTTGCCGGCTTTTGGTAATTCGCAGACACGCGTACATTTGCTCCTACATGTCGTTTCGAATTCTCATTGGATAACATAATGGGGACGCGAATAAAATGTGGGACCCAGACAACAATAAAATATTCATTGTAATCTCACGGTTTGGAGGAGTAGAGTGAACGTAGACCTTATCCCTACCTTGTGTAGGTAGAGAAGTTATTTTCGAAAGACCCTGAATTCAAGTAACACACTTCAAAACAATTTAAAAAAATAAAACATACCCCCTCCGTCTATTTTTACTTGTCATGTACTCTCCCGTCCCAAAAAAATTAATGGAATAAGATGTGGAGTCGACAATAAGATGTGGGACCTAGACGTCATTTTAGAAGGAAAAAAAAAAAAGATGTGGGACCTAGACGTCATTTTAGAAGGAAGAAAAAAATAGTTAATGGAAAGAGGGAATATAATGGAGTCGACAATAAGATGTGGGACCTAGACGTCATTTTAGAAGAAAGAAAAAAAAAAAAAAAAAAAACGTATCCTTATGACGCGGCGGAATAGCTGAAGCCTAGCCGACAAACCCGGTTCAACCGGATTTGTCACCGTTTCCCCCTACTCCCCCCATCTTCTCATATTGTGTGACCATCTGCCACGTGGTACCTTGTCTTGAATTGTTAGTATCTGTGTTCTGAATTATTTCTTTTCCTTTTCTTCATTGTATTGGTCAAGAGTGCCCATGGTTCGGTTTGACTCGATTTTTGGTTAAAATCAAACCAAATCAATTAAGTTGATTTTTTTGAATATTTAAACCAAATCAAACTATTATAGTATAAATTCTATCGGTTTGGATTTTGTCAGTTTTATCGATTTGATTCAATTTTTGTAATTTTTTCGGATTTTAAGAACGTATTAATACAAAGAATCTTTGAATTAAATGGTAACTAAATATGGCTTCGACAGTGATCCATTCAAATCTAAAAATCTTCTTTAATTAATTTATTAACTTTATTTAGGTATAGGCCTATAGATATGAGTATAAGAATTACAGAAATATAACAACTACTTTTCATAATTCTAGTTAACTCTCTACATGTAGCCTTTTGATATTACGTAACCCTCCAGAACTTTATGAAGCATTGAGTAGAAAGCACAAAAGTTGAAACGAAAAATGATAAATAGAAAGACAAAGTCATCTACCAAATCATTTTAAATTCCAATTGCCATTTTCTTCCCTTTAATTTATTGCGGATAAAATGCTAGCTTATAAGTAGTAATTCAGATGGCATATAAAAGAGGGAACCGTAAAACTGGATAAGGGAAAAAAATTTCTTTTACCTTTAGCAAATTTCTTTTTATTTTACCTTAAACTTAAATGGGCCACACTTTTCTTTCTAATTATTTGAATTTGTACTTGGAATGAGCCAATATATATATATATATATATATATATATATATATATATATATATATATATATATATATATATATATATATATATATATATATATATATTAAACACGTATGTATCTATCGGTTCGGTTCGAATTTTTTTTGGTTTAACACCAAACCAAATCAAATATTATCGGTTTTTTTTTAAAATTTAAAACCAAATCAAGTTAAACCAAGCCAATTTTCGGTTTAAAACCAAATCAGTACTATTCTAACAGTTGATAGTACTAGTAGTAGAGAGCTTAAAACTCAATACATTAAACCATCATTATGGTTTAGGCAAGTTGGTGAAACAAATAAGATCTCTATGTCTTGCATTTATGAACAATTGAAGATTTGAAGTTAGTCTTTGTAACGTACTTTTTAAGAATCAAATTCCATTTAATACCTAACATTTTGGTTACATGGTGCATTAGTAAAACTATTCTCCTTTGACTCCACATTTATTTCCTATACATTTGTTAGTAAAAAACCGACAAATACCCCATGTAGTAATTTTCTCTACCCACATACAAACAGAAATACAAAATACAGCACTAATAACTGTACGTACTTACTTCCCACGTATACCAAAAAAAAAAAAAAAATCAAATTCCATTTAATACTCCCTCCGTTCACTTTTACTTGTCCATCTTAAAAATAATAAATGAAGTGCATAATTACCATGATACCCATATTAATTGATGCATATTTTTAATGCATTTGAAATGAGCAATTAACACTATGAATAAAATAGGAAAAAATAAATTGTATTCCCTTAGGGATAGTTTGGTATGATGGACAAGCAAAAATAGTGATGAGATAAAAATTTAGTACCACCTTATCCTTTGTTTGGTTACTAATCGTGGGATAAGTTATCCCAGGATTAAAAATAGTGTTGGGATAACTTATACCCATCAGAGAGTGGAATAGTAATCCTAGGATAACTTATCCCAAGCTAAAATAGTGAAATTGACTAAAATCGCCCTGAGGTTCTCAAAACACTTTTTCTACTACATAAGGTGAAGGGTATTTTTGTAAACAAACAACTTTTTCTTAAAAGTTATGCAATGCATGTTACCTTTAATACAACAAACCAAACAATCAATAAGAAATAATATCAGGATAACTAATTCCGACATAAATAATTTCAGTATAACTTATCCCAACATAATTAATCCCATCATAACTTGTGTTAAAACCAAACGACCCCTTAATATGTTAAAAATGACAAGTAAAAGTGAAAATGTATATTTAAACTACTGAACAAGTAAAAGTGAACGGAAAGAGTACCTAACATTTTGGTTATAGGGTGGAGTAGTAAAACTATTCTCCTTTGACTCCACATTTATTTCCCATATCCATTTTATTTGATAAAAAACCGCCATGTAATTTTCACCAGTAACATACAAACAAAAATACGAAATACTAATGCGTATGTACTTCCACATATATACCAAAAAAAGAAATGAAAAAAAAAAAAGGAATAAAAACTCTGCCGCCATCAAGTACACAAATGTCACGTAACTAAATCGACCCCACATATTGTGAAAAAACAAGAGGCCCCACAACCCATGGGGGGCGGCTATTTTTCATTGGTCAATTACACCCATAGCTCCTATTGACTATGTGTCCCCCACTCGCTTTTCCTATATAAATATCCCATTCTCTTCTCTTCATTTTCTCTATTCCTTACACCCCTTGTTCTCCAAACACCAACATAAATTTTTTTTTTTAAAAAAAAATATTATAAATTATTTTATTTAATGGCCCCAAAAGAAAAGAGTGGCGCGTGTAGCGCGTTGGGTGTGAAAATGAATGGAATTTCAAAAGAGGTGCATTATAGAGGCGTAAGGAAGCGGCCATGGGGTCGTTACGCGGCTGAGATAAGAGATCCGGGTAAAAAAAGTCGGGTTTGGTTAGGCACATTTGACACCGCGGAGGAAGCCGCGAAAGCCTATGACGCCGCGGCGCGTGAGTTCCGCGGCGCTAAGGCGAAAACCAATTTTCCTCAATTGGGAGAGGAGGAGGAGAATCTCAAAGTCATCAATAATTCGAGCAGCGTTATGAATAATAATAATAATAAGATTAACAATAATGAGATAAATCGGAGTAGTCCGAGTCAGAGTAGTACCGTTGAATCGTCTAGCCGTGACGTTGATTCATCGCCGTTGGATCTCACGCATAACGCCGTTAGATTTCAGTATCAAAATAATCTTTTCCGATCAACTCCGATCTCCGGCGGGTTTCGCGGCGGCGCTCCGGCGGTGAATCATATGTACTATCTGGAGGCTCTTGCACGCGCCGGAGTGATAAATCTAGAAAGGAAAACGGTGAATTTCCTCGGCGGCGCGTGTGAATCTGACTCATCATCGGTGATTGATTTTATGCAAGTGAAACAAACTACTACAGGTCTAGATCTGGACCTTAATTTTCCACCACCGGAGAATATGTGAAATCAACGGTGCTGATGATCGGAGATATTTTGTTGACATTTCTGTTTCTTTTTTAATTTAATTAGTGCAATTTCCTTTTTTAATGTTTTTATTTAACAAAAAAGGAAAAGGAAAAAAAAAAAAAAAGAGAGAGAGTATATAGAGTTAGGTGACAGAAAACGGAAGAATGATCACCGTCGATGTTAATATCAAGAAGGTTGATCTAGTTATCCTTTTTGCAACAGAAAAAAATCTTATTGATTTTGCAAAGCTGTTGTTTCATTGATCATCCTATTATAATATTTACGTTGATGCCGGTTTTTTTAGCTGAAAAAAGCAGCATAAATATTACAATGAATTTAGACAAATTTTATACTTAGCTTTGGCTGTGGTTTATTTTTCCGAACTGCTTTGAATTGTTTTTTTTTTTTTTATATCTCTAGGTGCCAACATTCTACTCTACTCAGGCATTCGGTTTATCTTTTTGCAAAGATGTTGTTCGATGATCATCCTATAATTTGTACATTGTTGCCGGTTTTTTTTAGCTGAAAAAAAAAGGGGGGGGAATGAATATTAATGAAATTTTAGACAAATTTTATCCAATACATTCACTTTGTGTTTTTTTTATGAAACTGGTTTTCATTTTTCTGTTCGGTCGGAAACGGAGCAGCAAGGTGGAGGTACACGTGTGGCACGTGTGGTCCATTTAGAGTACGGACATGGTCAGATACAGAGTTATTTTTGAGTAATAATGGAGGCTGTGCCACGTGGGTGTTGTCTGTTTCCCTTTTGGAGGTTTTAGTTAATCTTTTCAGCTAACGTAACATATACGTACTTTCAGCTCAACTTATAACATATACAGATGTTGACATTAAAATATTGTACTACTGTACTAAATATTCGTAGCGTGACATAAATCTTTCTTTCTCCTTTACGGGGTTGTTTGCAAAACTAAAAATGTATACTAGAATATGTTTTCATTAGGGTGGTAATTATAAATATAGCTAAATCATAATGTTATATATTTATTCTTATAACATAATTATATCGTTATTAAATTCGTTTTCAAAATTATAACGTAATTGTACGATGATTATTTTTAATTTCATGTTAAAGTTCATACTGGTTAAGTAATTATTTGATCATATAAAAGTCAAATTGTGGAATTATGCTCTATTACATTTATTCTTCCATCTTAATTTTTTATTTAGTAAGGTGTGTTCCTTTTCTTGCTCCTGTAGATTAAAGACTATATATACGTACGTCCCCCAGTATTGTTAACGTAATATATGTACCGATTGTGCTACAACATGGCCTTCCAAGTATATAACCTAATAAGAAATTGTTAGCCTCACTAATGGACTAACAATATTGGTCATTACTTGTTTCTTTAGGAAGTGTCATTTTCTTTGATAGTAGCGTTTGATCAAAATTGAAAGATGAGCTATGTATATTCAAGAAAATTGGTAACTAACAATTGGCAATTTGTAATTTGCATTGCTCTCGTCAATAGAAAATATAATTAATGAAAAATTTATACAGTCGATCTAGCTAGTTTGGAATAAAAGTAACTTACATTGTACTTAAAAATTTAAATCTAATTTTGACAAATATCAGGGAGTGAATTGCAATTTACCATAAGCTTACAGTGTAATGTTAGCTGTCTGTCTGTTGGTGGATCCCCGACATAAATAGTGGTCTAAGGCGCAGAATCTCTTTTTTGAGTAAGCAAACAGGTAAAGCTTATCCTTAAAACAATGTTAATGCGAATAAGATAAAAAACAGATCTCATCTTAAATAAATGTAAACAGAAATTAGAGCAGTATTTAAGGCTTTAAGACATGATTATGACCAAGAATATTAATTGGACCACTGGGTGCTTGGCGATTGTACCACTATTTTCTCTCATTATGTCGTCATAAAAAACAGTAATTAAAACTTCTCATTCATTCTTAATAATTTCCTTTTATAATTATAGAAATTTTTATGACACTTTAAGATCATATTTTTTTTTTTTAAAAGACTCTTAATTCCATTTCTAATCAAATATCACCATATAAACTAAAACATAGGGTTTTACTTCTATTTTAACACCATTTAATCACTTAAAAGATTACCATAAAATGCAGATAATTGTCCATAATATTAAAAGTAGGTACCAGACAAATTACTGGATATAACTAATTAGGCCTTGTTTGGCCATAAATTGTGATTTCGAAATTTGAAATAAAACAACAACAGTGGCATATCTAGTGTAATCCCGCAAGCCTAGTCTGAAAAGGGCAGGATTTACGTAGACTTTATCTCTACTTTTGTGGGGTAGAGACGTTGTTTCGGCCGATAGACCTTCGGCTTAAAAGAAAAGTATTCAAAGCAGGGTTGCAAGATAATATGACAACATAATAGCATGAAACAAAGCAAACGAAGCAACATATAGTAATAAACATCGTAGAAAAAGAAACTACGTGATTACTAAATAATACAATAATAAGTAGAAGCAGAGAGGAGGCTACCTCGGCCCTGCCTCTCCCACATAAAATGTGACAATGTTCGGCTACCTACTAAACCATTTACCCCTAATCCTCGAGCTCCATACCTTCCTATCTACGGTTATATTCTCCCTAAGTTGAAGTTGTGTCATGTCCCGTCTAATCACCTCTCGTAGTTCTTTTTCAGCCTACCTCTACCTCTCCTAACTCTCGTTACAGTCAACCTCTCACACCTCTTGGCACATCCACGCACCTCCCCTTCACATGGCCAAACCATCACAAACTTCGCTTCCCTCATCTTGTATGACACGAAAGCCACTTTCATCTTGCTGTGTATAACTTCGTTCCTAATCATATCTCTCCTAATATGCTCATACATCTATCTCAGCATCCTTATCTCAGCTACATTCATCTTGTGGATACTGCTCAACACTCTTCCAAGTGCAACAATGTTGGTCAACCACCATTATGCAGAACTTACCTTAGCCAATGTTGGACGACATATTTTTATCACACACTTGAATAACTTTTCTTAGCCAAAAATAAACCTACGTTTTCTCTATCACTCAAACAATCTTCCATCCTTTAACTTAGGGCTTTGTTTTTCATTAAGCATATACCATATTTCTCTCTATTCGATTAAATCACACTTCTCACTTCACCTCTTTCTCTTTGATAATTTGTGTCACTGTTGCTAATCTCCAGTCGTGTTTTCATATTTTCTGCCCTACCGATTTTAATTGTACGAAGATGAAGAAAAAAATGAAAGATTGGTGATTTTGTCCATCAAGATTTGTCGGTCTTTCTTCACTGTCCTTCGTTATTAATCACTGTATAAAATATATATTTTAAGACAAGATAAGAGACGGAGAAAATAAGTCATTTATGCATTGTGTAATTCGTGTATAATCAGTGTGTGTGATGATTTATACACTGATTTATACATGTAATTGGTGGAGTCATTTATACGTTGTGTAATTCATATATAATCATTGTATAATATGTATATAATTAGTGTGTATACATTATGTACTGAGTGTACATTATTTTATACATTTATTATACACATAATTTTTTTTGAATTTTTGGTAAAAAATGTGGTTAAAAAAAAAAAAAAACTGCTTTCTATCACCTTAAGTTTTTTCAACGTTGGGAACAAATCTTTTGGAGATATGAATTAAGTAATTCTTGGAGAAATTTTAGGAATTAATTTTTTTGGAGAATGTAGAAAACCTCCCTGATTATAGCTACAGTCTTAGACGGAGTGTTTTAATTCTCCATTTTTTTTACTTGCTAGCTTATATAATTTATGGCTAAAGTTTGTAAGGCCAACTAAAAATAAACTTTATTACTAGGCTCGGCTATTTGTGTTTTTATCCCTTTATAATATAAAGTCTGTTTAAATGGAGAATTTTTAAGTTATGAGAGAATCTCAGCAGGCATTTAGACATGACATTATAATTGAGATTTGAAAAAATAACATTTAAAGTTCAAATTGAAAAAATGATTTTGAATGTTGAAGTTGGGTTTGCCGGTTTGGTATGAAAAAAAGTTGAAGCTCATATGAAAAAACTTATACAATTTGTAGAAAATGTGGGGATAGCAGACAGAAAAAGGGTCCATGTGCACATGGACATAATAATAAGAAGTGAAGAGAAAGCGCGGCTGCCGCTTTTGGTGGGGTCACCTCATTTTGTTATCCAAAGCCGTCCACGAGATTCTCCTTTTTTTTCCTCTAAATTCTCGTGTCATTTTAGTCGACTTGAAATAGTACTATTTTAATATTATTCTCTACATTATTTTTATTTGGTCGAGAAGTGAGAAGTCCAAGACTACATATACCTTCCCTAACAAGTTGTCTATTAACACGTCTCACTCAACATAATACTTAACAAAGAAAAAAAATGGTACTTTATAAAGATTTCTTAATTACTCCGTCAGAGACATGAATAAAATATTTAAAATAATCCTATGACATAAGTTTTTTCTTATATCTAGGATTCTCTCACTCACAATTTATAAGATATTGTTTAATTGAACATGAAATTAAAGGAATAATTTCTTTTTAAGATTATGATCTAAGGTAAAATACTTTTTAAATATAAATTCTCTAAAAAAAAAAAGAATATTCTTTTTGGGTCTGGCGAAGTAAGACTTATAATTGCTTGCAAGAAAGTTCTTATTTTTCCCCAAAGCATTTATATTTTTTCAATAAGTGCTTATTTGAAAAAAATAGTGAGGTGTTTGGCAAGCTTTTGGAGAAAATAAGTGTTTCGAGGAGGCTAGACGAGCTTTTTGAAGTTAAAAAAAGCACTTTTCAAAAGCACTTTTTTGAAAAGTACTTTTGAGAAAAATACAAATAGAAGCACCTTTTAAAAGCTTGGCCAAACACTAATTGCTGCTCAAAAGTGTTTTTTTAATTAATTGGCCAAACACAAACTGCTTTTTTGAAAAGTACTTTTAAAAAAAAGTATTTTTTAAAATAAACTGATTTTAGAAGCTTAGCCAAACAGGCTATTATAATCAGTAGTGTTAAACTTGTAATGGCACAGTAGAAATGAAAAAAATAATTAGTACTTCTTGATTAATGGATGAAATATTAAAAAATGTCAAATAAATTAAGACAAATCGAGCAGTTTTTGTCATAAAAAGAATAGATTTTGTTTTGTTTTAGAAACAAGTGTTTTGGGAAAATAGCTCTTGTTTCTTAATTGGATTAGTAATTCATTTTCTTGAAATATGATACTCCCTCCATTTCAATTTATTTGAACTTATTTAATTGGGTACGAAATTTAAGAAAGAAAGTAAAATTTTTAAACTTGTGGTGTTAAATGAGTCACATATATTTTGTGTGGCTATAAATCATCGCATAAAAGTAAATTGTTTCCAAATATAAAAAAGAATCTTTTTTTTTTATACAAACTAATAAAGAAATAGGTTCACATAAATTGAAACGGACGGAGTACCTGTTATGTTATTAGATATTTCAAAGGGAGCAGCGAGATGGGTGCAGCTATAAATACGTGGAAAGTACAATAAGCTACAACCAATTATGAAAATTCTGTTGGGATAAAAAAATATGGGACACTGATTTGAATTTATTTATGAGAAAAGACATCATTTCACCCCTGAATTTGACAGAAAAACTTACTTTAACAACTAAATTTAAGTTGTATTTATATACTCCCCTTAACAACTTACGTCTCAATTATTTTCCACCTTAAAAGCTGACGTGGCCAAAAAAAAAATTAAGAGAGTGAAAACACACAAAAAGGTGGGCCCGCTGATATATATATATATATACACAATTAAAAAATAAAATAAAAATAATACATAATTAAAAAATAAAATAAAAATGCACCCCCTACCCCCACCCGCTCCTCTTCCCCCACCCCACCGAAATCGCCCAACCGAATCCCGCCCCGTCCCTCCCCCCCCCCCCCCCCCCCGCCCCCACGCCACAACTGCCACCTCCACCACCACCACTGTAATCACCACCTCCCGCTCCTCTTCCCCCACCCCACTTAAATCGCCCCTAACTGAATCCCCCCCCCCTTCCCCGCCCCTCACGACTGCCACCTCCATAACCACCACGGCCGCCGCCACCAACCTTCCCCACCACCAAAGCAATGAAGTTGCACGAACTGCCCTTTCTTACTCAATCAAAGTGTTCCTGTGATGATAGCAGATAGCTTTATGAAATTCAATTCCTTTTAAACTTCAAAACTCAATTCCCAATTCTCATCTCAGTAACAAGAAAAATGTGAACTTTAGTTTTTGGGTACTTTTCAAGATTCAACATTTACATACCTACCAATCAATTACACAACTAAACCGATAATCTTGGCGACAAAAACGGAAAATGGGAAACCAATCTGCCGATTTAATTGAAAATTAACATGAAGCTCTGATAGAAATTGCATGAATCGCCTTCAAATGGAGCTTCAGATTGGGTACTTTTCTTTATTGTTTAAAAACAATGAAGAAATTGCACGAACAACCCTTCAAACGGATGCGCGTGTGGGGGAGGGGGGGGGGTAACAAGAAGAAAGGTTGGAAGCAAGCGGTGGGTGGGAGTTAATGTTGGAAAAAATGTGATTTAAGAATTTTAATAATTGATTAGGAATTAATTAACATGGAAATATGATTAATAAAGAAAATCACCCCCAATCCCCCCCCCCTTTCCCCGCCCTCACGATCGCCACCCATAACCACCACGGCCGCCGCCGCCAACCTTCCCCACCACCAAAGCAATGAAGTTGCACGAACCGCGCCCTTTCTTACTCAATCAAAGTGTTCCGTGATGATAGCGATAGCTTTATGAAATTCAATTCCTTTTAAACTTCAAAACTCAATTCCCAATTCTCATCTCAGTAACAAGAAAAATGTGAACTTTAGTTTCTGGGTACTTTTCAAGATTCAACATTTACATACCCACCAATCAATTAAGCAACTAAACCGATAATCTTGGCGACAAAAACGGAAAATGGGAAACCAATCTGCCGATTTAGTTGAAAATTAACATGAAGCTCTGATAGAAATTTATGAACGCCCTTCAAACGGAGCCATTGGGTATTTTCTTTATTGTTTAAAAACAATGAAGAAATCGCACGAACAACCCTTCAAATGGACTGGTGTGTGGCTCGGGGAAGGGGGGGGGGGGGGGGGAAGAAGAAGGGGTTGGTGGGTGGGGGCAGGTGGGTGGGAGTTAATGTTGAAAAAAATGTGATTTAGGAATTTTAATAATTGATTAGGAATTAATTAACATGGAAATATGATTAATAAAAGAAAATCTTTGACAAAGATGAGATTTTTCAGTTGGGTTGATTTAAGAAGGCAGTGGTTATGGTGGTGGTGGAGGTCGTGGTGGCGGCGGCGGTGATGGTGGTGATTGTTACAAGTGTGGTGAGGATGAGGAGAAAGAAGAAGAAAGAGAAAAGGGAGAAAGAAGAAGAAAGAGAAAATATAATAAAAGAAAAATAAAAAATGAAGGGTTAGTAATTTTTGACATGGCAATGACGTGACAACAATGTGGCAATGAGGTGGTGCGCGTGTAATGCACCACATATTGTGAGAGTGGTATTATTTTTTTAGGGTAAAAAATAATTGAGACGTAAGTTGTTAAGGGGGTATATAAATACAACTTAAGTTTAGTTGCTAAAGTGAGTTTTCGTGCGAAGTTCAGGAGTGAAATGATGTCTTTTCTCTTTGTTTATTAATGTCTTTTTGGCCTTGCACACTGATTTAAATTCGATTGCAGTTGTCAAGCAAATGGAAAGGACCACAAACTTTCCAAAAGACACTTTAAATGTGGAAGTCAGTTATACTTGCTATAAATGTTATTCTAAAGAGCAGTTGTTATTCTGATATTCAGAATAAGAAAGATTGGATATTAGAGGGAGGGGGCATCTAGACTATTTTTCAGGAAAAAACTTACCTACACCGGGTGTATACACCCAACTCAATTAAATTAACCATAGATAATAAACTAAGGTTTATAGTCCTAATTTTAATAAAGAAAACATTAATTAAAAAGAAAGCAAGGTTAATAAAGGAAAAAAAATTAAAAAGGAAGCAAAATTAATAACGTAACATCACAACTTAGGGTTGCCATCGCCGGATTCATTCTTCGTCTAGTGTGCAAATTGAAAGCTTTTTATCATCCTTTAAGTCGTTGGAGTTAAAATTAAGCTCATTAAGCATAAAAAATTTGACTTAAAACAGGTGATTCCTTAACTTCATACTTCATTAAGTACATATGCAAGTAAAAAGATGCAAGATTAAAGATCATATTTTGTTCAAGTTGAAAAGGAATCCTGCATGATGAAAAAGAACAAAATGTGTTGCATATACAGTAGATAGGAGTAAATCCCATACTCTCGTTATGTCAAGTGTAAATCTAAGTACTTTTTTGCGATGTCTATTGTTAAATAGAGCGCACCTGTTTTGATGATCATCAGAAAAGGAACAAACCCAAAACATGTTGTAAAATATATTAGTTAAGAAGATAACAAAAATATTTAAAAAGTATTCAAAGTTGAAACAAATGTTCAACTTAATTATTTAAAAAGTACTCTACTCATCGAGTCATGGTTAATATACTTTGGTAATAATCTTAATTAAGATCATGTGCAAAATACTTGGTTAACTATGGTTAAGTGTTAATAATTATAATTAAATAACATGACAAGTGTCATTTACTTATTAGTTGGGTGTATACACCCGGTGCGGATAAGTTTTTCCCCTATTTTTCATGTAGTTGCTAACAATTCCAAGTCAGCAAACAAGAATGGCCTCATTCAAATTGGTCCCCATTTAATTTGATCAAGTATAATAATGCACTGAGATTCATAACAATTTTCATCAGCCCCAAGAGTTCCAAAAACTTCCCTCTCGAAAAATATTTCTTTTTTACACTACCAGATTTCCTATTGAGACCATAATATTTAATATGGGAACAAAATGACATTAACCCAACATCCGTTTTAATTCATAGTATTTACCTAAATTATGTATATAAATATTTTTGAGGTAATATTTTTATTTATTTAAGAAAAATAGCTTCAGTTTCATACTAAATACACCTTTTTACTCACTTATCATAAGTTTTCAGGAAGGAATATCATCGATAACGCGTTAATTATCAGACATATTGATAATAGCTCACCCGCCAGACCTATTGATAACAAGCAAACACGTTACCTTTTCCATTTAAAGATAATTATATATCAAGTCTTTGCTTAGCAAAGTAGATTGTTGCACAAACTAGAAATAGTGTAACTACAATTTTAAAAGAAATAAGACCTTAAAATGTAATTATAACAGATAACAAGGTGGTGATTAAAACCACAATTATTTCACACCTCTCCCTTTTTTAAAAATCCCCAACTAACACTTGCAATTAACATAGGAATATTCATTTTTGGTCATGGGCAAATGACCATGAAACGAGGTGATATAGTCTAAACTGTCTAAATAAGTAGTTACACCGGCAAACTACAAAGATGAAGAAGTGTTTATGTTTTAATTTGTTATTATAAATTATTTTATATTTTTAAATAATAAATTTATTCTTAATATAATACTTTCTTGTTTCAAAATGCTTATAATACTTGCGAGTCTTTTTTATCCGTCTTATAAAATTTTGACACATTTACAAAGAAAATTATTTACTATGGATCAGTAATAACTACGAATTGTAATTAGCTAAATTATGACTGCGGATTATTGACGCGTTCGAACATTAGTGCTGTCTGTAACTTTCCCTTAAAAGAATGCCGTTTATGCGCCACGTTTATGGCAACGTAGATGATGGAAGCAGACAAAAGAAAGTGTAAAAGAATAATACTTAAGACAAAAATATTGTGTGGGCGGCTGTCGGAAAAAGAAAAATGTGGGCGGCTGCTAATTTATGTTTCTTTTATTTCCTTTCTATTTTACATTTAAATTACTCACACTTCAAATAGAAGTTTAACGAAATTGGTAATAAAGAATTTCTTCAAGTTACCAAAATAATATGATACTTTCTTCGAACTAATTGAAATGTCGTCTAGTCATATGATAACATCAATTTAAAAAGTTATTCAATAGTTTACACTCCATCTCTATGGAGAAATGAGTTTTTAGGCCATTACATTTTTTTTTTTTTTTTTTAGTTTTATGACTCTTTTATCAGAGGTTTTAGTTTTTTCCACATAAGAGATCTGAAAAAACACATAAGAGATCTGAAAATGTCATTTTCTTCTATTCAAATTGTAAGAGAACAAAAAATCTCATTTTAAAAATATATTTATTGTCCTTTTAATTTTTTGAAGTACTAATTATTTTGGACCAAATATATTGGGTTAAAATAACTTAACCTTTTGAGAGAAGAATATTTTTCCAGACTCACTGGTGAAATTGATGGGTCAGGGAAAGTAGGAAAAATTGACCCAAAGAAGAATAAAAAAAATACTATTAGAGTAGCTTTTACTATAAAGTATTACTATTTTAAAATAGTGTGGATAAAATATGGTGTGATCATGATCTCTAAGGTATAGCCATTTGTCCTTATTTTAGGGACATGTCATTGTTTTAATCCAACATGCAACATTATTTAATATTTCATTAAATAGTGAAAGTATATGGAAACAGAAGAGAAAAGTTGAATAAAAAATGTGGTAAGAGTTGGCAAGAGAAGCAAGTTTAGATCACATGGAGCAAATTCCGAGTGTAAAATTTATAGATAAATGTACTCAAATTAATTTTATGTAATTAAATATTAAATATATAAGTTAAAAAAATTATTGAATTCACTCAAATAAATAATCAACCATCTAGATTCATCCGTGATCTGAAAGTATCTTAGTAGACGTCTGGCCATAGAAACTAAAATATTTTGTAGTATTTTATTTTGAAATTTTTGAAGTTGTAGTCATGTTTAATTATAGTATTTTTACAAAAAATATTTGGTTGTTTTGAATATCTTTGAAAGTGAAAAAATTGAAAGAAAAAAGTGAAAACAGGATTTTAACTGTTTGACAAATTTAAATAAAGTGAAAAAAAATTCGGATACTTTCTTCATCCAGACAGAGCTGGCAGCCACAAGTATTTTAAGTTCAATTCCTAAATAATATAAAATATAAATTGAGCTACGAGAATATGAAACTGTTTGTAGCAAGTTTTATATAATAATTAAATAATAAAAGATAACTTACTATAACTAACTAGATTTAGTTAATGATAAAATATTCTTTTACATTATTAGTAGTAAAGATAAAAGAAAACCTCGATGAAAATAGAAATAAAAAAACCAGAAACAAAAAGGAAAAATGAAAAATCGCACTTCTCTGTTAATTAATCTTTTTGTTTCATTTTGGGTGATGTCTTCTCTTATAGTTTAGATAAAAAATATTGGCATAGTTTTATGAAAGCTTATACTTAAAAGATTTGACCTAAAATTTCCCACAAAAATGGAATAATATATTTAAAAATAAAAATAAAAACTCTTTTTTAAACCGATTCAGAAAATGAAGTTTGGAGGACATCTAAAAAAGTATACTCCCATGTTGCTGTTTACCCCGAATTTAGGTAACCAATTGAATTTGTAAGTGAGGTATAGGATATGTGAGCAAACTTTAATCTATTTTGATTTTTTGTGAAATACATATATGGATTCGCGTGCAATGGTTTGTATATATGAAAATATGCGTTAATAACTTGAATAAATACGTTGCTATGGATGATCAAGTAAATGATGTTAGAAGAGTTAGCTAAAGACAATAATATTCCACTGATTCGGGCCAAAGAGAAAAATGATATTTTGATTTGTTATTACAATGCTCTAGATCCCAAAAAGCTAATCCTTAAAAGTAGGGAAATGCCCCCTATTTATAGTTTTGCCTTATGGGCCTTGCATATAACATAAAGCCCTTTTAGAATAAAGAAAACCCTAAAAGGATAAGGTTGGGCCGTACGGTCTGACAACCGGATGGTTGTCGGTACAATATGACAGAACGATATTGACGCGTGGCGATTTTGTAACTGATTAACCGGACTAACGGCCACGATCAACTCGGTCATGCTGAAACCGAACTAACGGCCACGATCAACTCGGTCATGCTGAAATCGGACTGGACGCATGATGCGGAGTTTGGTCGGAGATCTGGGACCAAACAGATTTGTTTCACTTTTCTCGGATCGGCGCGGGTGCAATTCCACCGGTCGAAGGAAGACTGGGGTGCTCACGCTCGTCTTTTTTCTTATCTCCGGTCCCCGGTCTTGCATATATCCGATTTTTACCGTATACAGATAGTCCCCACACTTCCCGGACAGTAGTTTTATCGGAGTAACGAGAAGTGGATGAGTCACAAAACCGGTGGTTCCATAAGCTCATTCTTATCTTTTCATTTTGGCGGGAATAGTTGCGTCACGTCCCTCTACCATTAGCCACGTGTCTCATCCCGAGTGGCCGGCTTCGATAACCGCCGTAACGCACGTCTCTTCAAATCACGTCTCATTAACTGTGGGACACGTGGCTTCCCCCGATTGGCTGGGCTCTGTAACCGTTTTAGTCCCTATGCCTATATAAGGCTTTTAACCCCCTCATTTCACCATTTTCACTTCTCCTTCACTTCTTCACTCACTGATCGTTTTTCTCTCCATTTTTCTTATTTGCTTTGATCGTGATCACCCCCTCCCTGTTTGTTTCGATCATAAAAAGACCAACTTTGTCAACTTCTCTACTGCTGTTCTTTGATCGAAAGTGCTGTTGTGTTTCTTTTTTCATTTTGTTACTTTGAATTTTTTCAACCGCTCTTTCTTTTCTTATTCTTTAACTTCTCTTCTCCCTTCTCGAATTCACCAACTTCCCTTTGCACATTCTCCAAATGTCTGCCAACACCGAAACCACCTCCCAGGATGTTCCCTCAGTTTCTTCTCAAGGTGCCGAGCCAACTTCACAACCCAAGGGCAAGACCGTCGTTGAGCCCACTGCTTTGGACATAGTGCCGACCAAACCCAATTATAACAAAGAGTTTGAAGTTGAGAAGCCTTCTCCGGTTGCTGATAGAGGGTTCGATGTAAGGCGATATCCATCGTCCATTACCGAGGATAAACTTGACCAAGTCCGGGCTGATTGCGGATGGGATAACCGTCCGGTGCAAGTGTTTGCCCCCGGGCCTGACAAATCGATCACCGATTATAAGGAGGGCTTCATGTACGTTTATACCTATCCCTTTACACTCAAGCTCGACCCCCCGATCGACCCGGTTATATTAGATATGTGCCGGACATATAATGTGACCCTGGCCCAAATTGGCCCGATAGTCTGGAGGACCGTGGCCTGCCTCCGGTTGTTGGCCAACAACGTAAAAAAGGAGTTTACGATGACTCACTTCATCCGTTTATATTCCCCAAGGTTGTTTCGAGGGGGTGTGATCAAGCTCGCTAAGCGAAGCCGAAATCCGATCTTTTCGAAGATGGATGAAGAAAGAGACCGAGGTTGGCTAGAGCGTTACGTCCGGGTGAGGACCGCAGACATTATTTAAGCCGACTATATGCCCTTTCTGGAGAGGTGGAATGATAATCGTAAGTCTCTTAGTTCCTTCTTCAATAATTATCCCTGAATGCTTTGTCAAACGCTTGCCCCCTCGTATTAACACGATTTCTCCCCTTCTTTATATCAGCCGTGGCATGGATACCTCCGGCTGTCCGGAACATGAATGAATGGGTTGGAGCTCTCCTCAACCAACACACCCATGAAGCGCGGACATGGGAGAACCTGTCGCGTGGCCGATGGGTCGCCTAAAACCACGGTAATACTCTGCTTGGGTTGGAATTTATCGTATTTTCTACCTTTTTCCCCTTTTTCTTAACCTCTTCGGTATTCAGGTTTACCCAAGGGTTCGGTGGAGCCCCGGACGAGTCGGCCAGCCGAGCCACCGCGCCGACACCGGGTGATTCACGGTACATCCCGTATGTATTCTGCCCGATAAAAAGGCGGAGAAATCCTGACAAAAGGGCAGAAATCGAAAAAGAGGACAAGAAGCGTCGTTCGGACTCTAAGTGATGAAACAGAGCCCGATTTCCTTGTTCGGAGGGTTGGTGTGACTCCCTTCGTTGACTCTATTCCGGAGGAGGATACCACCATTTCGCTATTTCCTTCGGTCGGGAAGGACGTCGGCTTGGCCCGGCATTGCACACAAAGGGGGAAGAAGTTCCCAACTTCTAAGGTCAATTGAATATGTTGACATTTCAAGTGATGCTTCATCCGAGAGAGACCCCCCCGCAAAGGACCGGAAAGGTCCGGTACGCACCAATTGCCTGGCCGAACAGGGCGGCCAGGCCCCCGAGACCGAGGCTCCACCGGATACGGCTCACTGCACCCGCCGGGGACCCAACTTCAACATCCGAGGCACCGCTCGGCATCGAGGCTACTCGGTGTCTTTCGGCTTCCCAACTCCTTCGAGGTCGGATAACTTTGATGATATGTTCTCGGATACTCACTCCCCCTCGGAAAAAGCCGGTTTCGGACATCTCCTATCCCTCGAGTTAAGAAGGCGAGCTAGCCGATCCACCGAAACCCGGTGCAAGAGATAGCTCGTCACAGATCTTCCCGCTTCCCGAGTATGGAACCTAGAAGGACAAGATCGGTCGTGATTACGTCCCGAGGGGCAGCTTTCTTTTTTTATCGCGTCTTGTGGGAGTTGTAAGTTACACGAGGCCCTCGTCTCCCCCGGACTCGGATAAGCGGAAGATGACCGGAGTCCCCTGGCAGAGTCTTATTAACGAGGGCATGCACGCGGGCAACTGAGTAAGCTTATCAGCCTATCTTTCCATAACTCGATGTGAATTTTTCCTTCTTGTTTTCCAAGTTTTTAACGTCTCGTTTCTTTCACAGAGCGTGGTGCTCGTCAATGAGGCCTTCATCCGTGCTCAGCAAGAGGTTGACGACCTTAAGGGCCAGCTGGACGCCTAGGGTCGGGAACGGAGAAGTTCCAAGATCTTTGCAAGTGAAGGAGGATCGCCGAACCGAGCGGCGGCTACCCTTTCCAACCTTCAACTCGAGGCTCGCCAGGCGAAGGCCGAAACCCTTAAGGGATGAGTTGGCCGGAATGGTCGAAAAGAACCGGCTCCTGGAAGTGGATAAGGTCGGCCTTAGCCAAGATAATGCTCGTTTTGCTTCGAGGCTTGGTGAGCTTGCGGCCACTATATCTCAACTTCGGAGGGAGCTTGACTCGGTCAAGATTGATGCCGTGAACATGGACGAGAGGCATCGGCTGCTTGAATCCGAGAGTGCTAAGTATAAGGATAGGATGAGGGTATTCGAGCAAAAAGCCGAGGATAGGGCCCGGATATGCGACGAGCTGAAAACCAAATTCGAGGAGACAGCCGAGGCTAATGACATTCTCAAAGCCGAGCTCGAGTCGGCCACTCAAATCCAAAGAATCCTCGATGAAGAGAGAGATGAATTAGTGGCCAAGCTGAGGCCGATTTGGCAGAAGCCCTTAAGAGTGTGGAGGCTGCCGAGGCTCATACCACGATTGCGGTAGAGTATGAACGGTGGAAGTCCCGGAGGGCCACCCTCGAGCAAGCTCAACAAGGTTTTGGGGACCTTCCGGCCCTGATACTTGAAGCCAAAGAGACCGAGGAGAAAGCCAAGAGAGTCCTTGATACCGATTCTGAGGATTCCGAGCCGCACGCATCCGAGCGTTCGGGTTCCCATGATCGGATAGATCAGGGCCTGTACTTAGCCTTTATTTTACCTTTGCCTTTTTGGCTTGTTTTTTTGTTTTTGTTTTCGTTTTTTTTCTTATTTTTTTCTTATTTTTTTATTTTTTATCTTCGTAGGAATTTCAGGTGTAAAAAACCTCACATCTATGGAATGCGCATTTTTCTTGTTGATTTTCTTTACTCTTTAATCTGTGTTTATTATGACTTTTGCTCTGAGCCATTTTTCCGGATTATGCCTCGTTATCGGCTTTTCACTTTGTCTGGTATAATTTGTCCGGGGATTTGATTAAGTGGTTTGCCCATGGGACTTAATTATGCTCTGTGAATTCAAACGTCTCCGAATCACATTAGGCATTTTAGGGCCGATATTCGACAGTTCATTTATCATGGATTAGGTTCGGACACCTGAATCCCAGACTCAGCAAATTCTGATATAGCAGTCCCCATTTGAGGGTGTTAAAGATTTTGGCTTGGTTCAATGTGACCTTGTTGCCTTTGTCGAATTTCGACTGTAGTCCCTGGTGTAGGATATCTGAATAAAGCAATGCCGAAATTTGGCGGTAATCATCGGGGTAGGGTGTTTAACAAGAAGACATATCCAAAATGCAATAATCTGAATTTTCAATAATCTTTGTATTGCAAGTATTTGTACGTACATGATATGAAGGCTGCGTTCGTTTCCTTCTGTTTTTGCCGTAGCAAATACTAAGTGGACACGATTCATTCTGATCGTTTGGTCCTTACATCAAAACCTAATACAGAAGGTCCGGTTTTGGACGAAGGTGAGAAACAAAATTTCGAGGACCTAACGACGTTCTGCTTTGTTGAGCTGCTTCGTTTTCTGTTTATCGGGGTAAGCCTCGATGTGGGTATAGTAGTCCCCTAGTGTTTATCCGAGCTGTATGATCAGGTAAGCACTATCCAGTCCCACTCGTAGGGTATACCCCCGAGTTTCCGGACACTTAACTTTGTTTTTATCAAGTAACACGTTGTACTTGTTGCCTCATTAAAAACCTTGTCGGAAAACTCATTTGGGACAAAACCGTACTAAAGAAAAGAGTGCAACACGTGTTTTCAGACCTAACACCTAACTTCATCCGGTACTTGAATTCCTGCAAAAAAGAAAGATGAGCAAAATATAACACAAGGGCAAGTGTCCATACCTTAGCAGTAGTATCTCTTCAAATGCGCCACGTTCCAGTTATTGCGCAACCGTTGTCCGTCCATGGATTCATTTCGATATGACCCTTTACCCATTATTCCGGTTATCTTGTACGGCCCTTCCCAGTTCGGACCCAACTTACCATCGTTGGGATTCTTGATGTTCAAAGTAAATTTCCAAAGCACCAAGTCCCCAACTTGGAAATGTCGAAAATTGGCCCTCCGATTGTAGTACCTTTTCATTTTCTGTTTCTGGGCTACAATTCGGACCAATGCATTTTTGCGAAGTTCATCCGTGAGGTCGAGTTTTATGGCCATAGCCTCCTCGTTTGATTCACTGGTGGCGTATCTGAACCGGAGACTCGGTTCGCCAACTTCTACGGGGATGAGGGCTTCAGCCCCGTAGACCAACGAGAAAGGTGTTTCTTCCGTGCTTGATTTGCTGTGGTTCTGTAAGCCCATAATACCTCCGGGAGCACCTCCCTCTAGTGATGCTTCGATGTTTCAAGTCTTTTCCTTAGATTTTGAATTATTGTTTTATTTATGGATTCTGCCCGTCCGTTTGCACTTGGGTGATACGGGGTTGATACAATTTTCTTGATCTTCAAACCTTCGAGGAAATCATTGACTTTGCTGCCAACGAACTGAGGACTGTTATCATAACTTACTCGGCCGGGATGCCGAAACGACAGATAATGTGGTCCCATATGAAGTCTATAACCTCCTTTTCTCTAATCTTTTCGAAGACCTGCGCTTCAACCCATTTGGAGAAATAGTTAGTCATAAACAAAATAAAACGGGCCTTACCTGGTGCCCATGGCGATGGACCAACAATGTCCATTCCTGCTCATACGAAGGGCCAAGGTGACATCACCGAGTGTAGCAACTCCCCGGGTTGGTGAATCATTGGGGCATGTCTCTGACACCCATCACATTTCCGGACAAAATTCTTCGAATCCTCCTCCATCCGGTTCTAATAATAACCAGCTCTGATAATTTTTCGGACTAAGGCTTCTACACCAGAGTGATTTCCGCAGGTCCCCTCGTGGACTTCTCTCATAACGTACGTGGTTTCTCCGAGACCCAAATACTTCTAAATGACAGACCTCGGCTGTTCGGTGGCCGCTCGGTCTGTTTATCACCCCTATTGGAGAATTGGCTGGGACCAACCCTCGATTTTTCTGACCTGAAGCTTGGCTTTTCTGAATGAGAGTACGGCCTGTACCTTTCCCCCGATGGTCTTGACTCCGGCTCGTAATTTTTCCTCGATCTCTCAGAGCTTTTGCTTATATTTACAGGTCCCGGGGGGAGCTCAAGTTGGTCATCCTCTACCCGGATCTTTGATTCATACCTGTTATGAACATCAGCCCAGGTCACAGCCTCGTATTCTAGTAAGTTTTCTTTTAGCTTGACCGAGGCCGTCGAGCTTCGAGGATTAAGCCCTTTGGTAAAAGCGCACTTCATTCCTCCGAACGGCGGAGGGAGCTCCATCCGTTCCCTTTTTGGAACCGGTTGATAGATTCACGTAATAACTTATCATCCCTTTGGGCTATACGAAAAATATCCGCCTTACGGCCTGCACCTTTGGCACCGGCGAGCTTTTATGAACGCATCCGCAAGCATTTCGAAAGAAGTGATTGAATGCTCGGGCAGATGGTCGTACAAGTCAACGCTCCCTTCGACGCAGTTTCCCCAAACTTTTTCAACAACACGGATTCAATTTCATCCTTCGACGTCCTTGCCTTTTATGGCACGCGTGTACGAAGTCACGTGTTCGGCGGTCCGTTGTGCGTTATATTTACGGATATCCGACATTTGAACCTCTTCGGGATCAATTTCGGGCCTCGCCGGAGGAAAAGGCCTTTGAATGTACCTCTTCGAATCCGGTCCTTTTAGAATAGGCGGAGCCCCTGGGATCTGCTCCACCCGAGAGTTATATGTTTCCACCCTCTTCTTAGTTGAGTCTACCCGCTTCGCTAATGTTTCGAGCATTCTCAGAACCTCGGTGGATGAACCAGCTCCGAACCCATTACTCTCGACCATCCGTGTTTCGTCCTTTCTGGGTTCGACAACACTTTTCGTCCTCTCCCAGGCCGTTTCATCATTTTTGCTTTGTAAACCTGGCTATGTGCGACTCCTTGCTCGGCAATAAGTGCTCTCTGTTCCCGCAACATTTCAAAAATTAAACGTAAGTTAATATCATCGGGGTATCCGACACTTTCCGACCTTGTGCCGTGGACAAAGTAATTGAATTGTGAGTATTTAAGGGGATCGGTGGCGGGTACTGGGCGCATTCTCTTGGTTCACGGTGTTACGCGGTTGAGGCCCTCCTCGAATCACCCGAGTTTGGCTCGATGGGATCCGCCGGTAAGCCCCGGCAGCCCCACCGGTTCTCATTTTCGGCCACAATCTCGTTGTTGTTGATGTGCCAGATTGTCATCGCTTGCCACTTGGTCCGTTTCCTCGAGAGATGAACAAAAGATTTTTTAGTCTTAACGGTAAGAGAGAGAAGCCAAGATTAAAAGACCACTTATTATCCTAGCCCCGTGGTGGGCGCCAAACGTCATTTACTAATTTAGGTAATCAATTGAATTTGTAAGTGAGGTATAGGATATGTGGGCAAACTTTAATCTATTTTAGTTTTTTTGTGAAATATATATATGGATTCGCGTGCAATGGTTTGTATATATGAATATATGCGTTAATAACTTGAATAAATACGTTGCTATGGATGATCAAGTAAATGATGTTAAGAGTAAGCTAAAGACAATAATATTCAACTGATTCGGGCCAAAGAGAAAAATGATATTTTGATTTGCTATTATAATGCTCTAGATCCCAAAAAGCTAACCCTTAAAAGTAGGGAAATGCCCTCTATTTATAGTTTTGCCTTATGGGCCTTGCATACAACATAAAACCTTTTAGAATAAAGAAAACCTAAAAGGATAAGGTTGGGCCGTACGGTCGACACCGTACGGTTGTCGGTACAATGTGACGAACGATGTTGACGCGTGGCGATTTTCAGCGGTGCTTCGGGACTAACTGCCACGATCAACTCGGTCATCGAAACCGAAAGTCGGTGGATGCGGAGTTTGGTCCGGAGATACCGGACCAAACAGATTTGTTTCACTTTTCTCAGATCAGCCGCAACCGGTGCAATTCCACCTGTCCGAAGGGAAGGCTCGGTGCTCATGCCTGTCTCTTCTTATCTTCGGTCCCCGGTCTTGCATATATCCGATTTTTACCGTATACAGTTGCTGTGACGCCTGTTAGGTTCTGTTGGAAAAAAATTATCTGACCAATTCAACACATAATGATTGTTATGAGACTATAATTTATTGTCTTTTATAGTGTATTTATTGTCCTTTTAAGTGTAACTATGATGAAAAGCCGCCCTATTTTTCCTTTTTCCATATGCGTTCTACACTTAAAAGACCGTCATTATCACATACCTAATCAAACATTATGTTAACTACTTGTAGTTGTAAGCCATCTTTGCCAACTTTACCAAAAGAGTAGGGATATAAGCTAAAATATTAAGAATTATCAATGCACAATATTTTATTTTCATTGTGTGAGCACTCTACAGACTAAACCAGTACTGTTAAAAATAGTTCTAGAATATGTGGAAGAAATAAAATGGTTTTAATATTTATTTATTGTCCTTATTGGATTTAAACCTTGCATTATGTTGTAAGAATTGTGACAGAATTCCTTCAGATTTTACAAAGCTAATGAAATTCAAATTTCAATAATTGATTTGAATTTGCCACAATAATATATCACTTTTAACAGAGAATCCAGCTTACTGTTAGTCACTCATAAAATAACTATCAATATATTTTTTTTAATGAAGTCTGAATAAATTAGTTTTCATATTGAGAATGATTTCAAAACTCCTACTTGGTAAAGTATATTACACATAGAATTTTGTTTTGCAACTTTGCATATGGTATATCCGAGTACACAGCAACAGTTCCTGGTCCTGTAATTTTAATTATGACAACAATAATTAGTATATGTAAACTCCCAAAGAGAAATTGTTAGACAGATATATATTATTTATATATATTTTCGATAGAGAATTATCATATATATAAGAGAGAGTATCATACTTTAATTTGAATTTTTAATTGAATAGAAGATTGAAATTTTGTTTTCATTGCGCACTATGAACTGTATTGCCCCCAATAAAGTATAGAATGACAATAAAACAATAAATTAAAGAACCACATGTGTAACACAAACCAACTTGCTTTTCTTATGCACTTCACAAACATATTCTACTCGAAAATTCGTAAAAAAGATCTCCCTACTGCGAATCATTTCTCTTTTATTTCATTTCACAACAAAAAATATCTAATTAATGGACTGACACTCATCTAACGTGGGAAAGTCATATCTTTTCATAACACACCCTTTCTTACTTAGATCGTGTATTTGTATTAGGAGATCGATTTAAATATATATAAATATTTAATTGTAAATTCAATAACTAAAACAAGCTTAGTTTAGAATCCATAAATTTCAAAATTTTGTTCTACCTCTAATTGAAGTGAAGTATCACCTAGAAGTAACAAAAAACAACTCACGGAAATATGACTCGCTCAACTCATCCAAGTTCGGGTGATTTAGTGACCGGTTCGATTTTTAATTCAACCCATCTAAAATTTAGGTTGATTTAGGCTGAATATGTAGCCAGATTGACCCACTAGAAATCTTGTCAATTTTTTTTAATTTCTTTTTCTTTATTTGACACCTCTAGTACCACTATCAACATCCTAGAACCATGTATTACCATGAGTCCATGATCATGATGATATTAATTAACTGACTAATTATTTTTGGCTAGGTTGATGGGGGCCTAAGTTATTCGACCACAGAATATCGAGAGGCCATTGGGATTTTTATGCGATGAAAAATATGATCACCCATTTGTCAGCTTTGATCGTAGTTTCCAGGTCGATGATTCCTATTTTTTTGTTGTTTTCCATTCCATATTCAGTATTCGTATTGAAATCCGATTAAATTCAAATCGCCCACTGCAGAACTCATTTCAGGGGACGACGCTCCCAATAAAATATTTTCCATTTTCAGGGGCTCAAATTCAAGACGTTTGGTTAAGGGTCCCAACCATCCACGTGCATTCTACCGGAAATAATCCTACCACAGACACCCTCAATGGAAACTATCACCGAGTACGTACCCAGGCTGCCATTGATGGTGTATGGATGGATTGTTTCCAACAATGCAAACAAATAGTCTTTACTCAAAATGCTTGTCAAAAGAAGTTAAATTGAAATAGCAACTTGCTATTTTCTTGTCCCAAGGGAATTATAGCTTAGCTAGGCTTCTATTTATAGTTGCTGTGGAAAGAAGGTAAAGCAGAAACGTGTTTGGAAGATGAGACCCAATATATGCTTGAACCACCTAATTTAATATATTGGCAGTTCAGCTTTCTTGCATTTCTGCCAGCACGTTGTTTGTGAATGAACCATAATATATCAGAGTACACTACTCAAAAGGTCATTCAATTATTAAAAATTAGTAGTATAGTCGTTCCTTTTAATAACAAGAAATCACTTATTTTTATCTGTATCACTTCAAAAATTGCTATACAGGATTTCACACGCTTCCAGCTAACATATCTTGTTGAGTGACCTTGCTGACTCATTTCTAATGGTTGAGTGACTTTAGGCTATTTATTTCAACTTATCGTGGCACTATCATGTCATGAGTTGAACTTTTTTCTTTTTTAATAATTTAGGTGTCCGAACCGGCTTGCACACATCTCGATTAATTTTGCAAAGTACTACCTGTTATCTCCCACTAGTACCAAGTCTTGGACAAATGATCAGAAGAAATAAATAAGTATTTTCGCCTACGCTGGAATTTGAACTTGAGACCTAATGATTCTCTATTAACTTC
Source organism: Lycium ferocissimum (assembly GCF_029784015.1). NCBI lineage: Eukaryota > Viridiplantae > Streptophyta > Magnoliopsida > Solanales > Solanaceae > Lycium > Lycium ferocissimum. Next base: position 63,807 of record NW_026725958.1, read on the forward strand.
ACTAACCTCTCCTTTTTTTGGTTGAACTGATTTAAGATGAAGTGACGAAGATAATTGCTTATGTTCAATGGGTGGTCTAAAATAAGCCGTAAATATCCAGACCTAAGTGATTTTGGTCCTTTAAGGATTAAGTTTAGATTGTGGGTATATTTTAAGGATGCTTTTGGCTTTTAGCCAAAACCTCTTCACAAAAAGATGTATGACTATCAACAAAACCTGAAAGGCAGGTAAACATAAAACACAAACTTTTGCTCATAAAATTTAGGGGGAAAAAAAAAAGAAAAAAGAAGAGGGCAGAAGAAGAACTAGAACATCAACGACTTTGAGTATCCTTAGTGTCACTGAATAATATGAAATGACAAAATGTTAAACGATCAAACAATAAAGGAGATGTAGAAGCATATCTTGAACAAAAACTGCTCTTCCAGTGGCTATAATAGTTTTCTCAAAAATGGAAATTGGGTTTTTTTTTGTAGCTTCAGAAGACATATTTGTTGCAAAATATGAACCTTCTCCTCAGTTTCTGAATCATTAACATAATAGTGATATACACACGAAGGCGGGCAAATAAAATATAGAAGGGCAGTAATATAAATGCTGTTACAATCATATTTAGACAAAATATCAGCAATAATGTATTCGCTTCTCTAAAATGCGTCCCACAAGTGGCCCTCCAAAATTATCAAGCAAAGACATACACAACTGGATGAAAAGCAAAGTTGACTAAGAAAAAACCTTACATGGCAAACGGTACACATAGCCAGCCTGTGCTGTTGCATCAAAGGATATGATGCATTTGAATGAAGTAAGATGAACTTTGCAAGTATTCATGTAATATGCCCGGGGATCATCTTTGTACAAATTCCTCCACCCTTTTTCAGCGACATACACTTTTTTTTGGTTTAATCATTTGGTATCCCAAAAAACAAAAAGAAAAACGTATAAGTCCGTAAAAAGGGCAAAAGAATTTGTACAAGATGATCCCTAGGCATATTACATGAATACTTGCGAAGATTCTCTTTCTCCATTCAAATGCTGTCATATCCTTTGATACAATAGCACAACCCTGGTTCCGTTTACCGTTGCCAGTGTTTGAGGGTACTAGCTAGATATAGATGAAAGAAAGAAGGAATTAACCCTAGCATATATATAGGGACCAATTTCAGGTTGAGTTCATAAGATGATTGTGACAAGAACTAAGAAACGGTTAGGTGGGCAACATTCTTTGTGTGTCACACTAATATTTGGATAATATTACACAACTTAAAAAGAAGATGATCAGAATGAAGTTTAGATTGTGGGTATATTTGAGGATGATTTTGGCCAAAAGCTCTTCACCACTGTTAAAATTTATTGAACTGTTGGTTGAGTATGAGTCACGGTAAAGTAGAACTGTTTGCTGGTAACTACAACTTTGCACAATAAATAAGACTTATTTTTTAAAGAATAAAAAGTACAAAGGCAAAGATTTAAAACTTCTGGACCCTTGTGCTTGCATGCCTTGCTCATCGTTCAACACAACTACACAGGTGTAACAAGTCCTTAACATGTCAATAGTGACTCAAAGCTAAGCCTAAGATCAAATGAAATATGGATCCAAACATCCTCAGATCCCACAAAATTGTAAAAAAGTGTCAATATCATGTAGGATAACTACATCTTAAGATAGCAAAATTGGAACTTCAAATAAAATCAAACGAGAATACTCTATATGATTACTCAAATTTTGGACAACAAATTTGCATTGAAAAACCGAAAATATGCACTAAATTCACAAACATCCTAGTGTTAAATGTTAATGCACCTAATTCATGCCTTCTGATCATCAGTTTTTCCCATCAAAAAACGGTTATCTACTGAAGTAAACTGTATCTAGGTCCGTCTCCTATAAATGTCACTAGTAGGCCTCGAGCTAGCTTTAACTTATATGGCGCTTAACTCATCAAACAAGTGCGCCAGGCATCCTGGAATAAGAATCTACAAATTCTGACAGCAGGTAAAACATATAACACAAGCTTTTGCTCATAAAAGGGGTAAAAGAAAAAAGAGGAAGGAAGAAGAACTACAACATCAACAACTTTGAACCAACACTTCATTTCTTGTATCCTTTCTGTCACCAAATAATATGAAAGCAACATACGAAAAATGGATAAAGAAAATGGTTCCAAGTTTGACACCCAAAGGATGAAAGGGAGGAAAACCATTAAGAAGAGACCATACTTTTACACCACGATTGAGAGACCTGAGAATGTGGATACCGTAATTAACATCATTTGCTGCATAACAACCAGCCAATGAGGTTAAACAATGCGAATCATTAAAAAATCCCAAACTGCACCTTATCCGAACTTTACTTGAATAACTATTATTTTGCACTTTAAAACTTACTGCCATTAGTCAGCTAACAATGTATAGGCAAACAGATCCTGAACAAAAGAAGCTCTTGCAGTAGCTCGTCTTATCCGTTTTTCTCGTTCCTCAGAACTTAGTGAAGGGTCAAAACTGCAGGAAAACAAGAGGCAAAGAGGGGTTTGGCAGAAGGCAGATAATTTAGAATTTGATCAAGAATTAACACTAAATTCAACAACCATACAGCAGCTATTGCTTTTGCCATACAAATAAAAGTAAATAATGATATTTCACTGCTTCAACAGTCTAGGACCCTTCATTTAATTTCCATCACTAAGGTGCTGTTTGGACACGCGATTTCAAGTTTTGATTTCAAATCTGTGTTTGTTCACCACGTTTTGAATAAAACTTCAACTTGAAATTACGATTTCAAATCCTAAACTCACCTCAACGGTAGAATTTCAACTTCAAATTTGTGATTTCAAATTTTCTAAAATTTAAATCTTGGCCCTTAATTTTAGATTTTGCCAAAAAAGATCCATCTTTGTTACAAAGGTAATTGTCCAATCCTACTTTTCCAACCCACTTTCCCCCTTCCATAGAACACATCCAAAAATCAGTTGGTGCTACTGCGAGGAATACTTAATTAATCGTTAATTTAGGTAGGATCGGGGAAAGTTTAGATAGTTCTTACAAATTGTGGGTTTTCATAGTTATGAGGAAAAGTACAATTTGATTTCAAAATTTTGTTTGCGAAACTTATGACGAAGCACATTTTCAACTTCAAATCAACCTTCATGCAAATCAATAATTTCAAATCATGATTTCAAGTTCATGTCCAAACGCCTACTAAATGTACTCAACAAGAGCTAAATAGGAATGAACAACAACAACAAACCCAGTGTAATCCCACAAGCGGGGTGTGGGGAGAGTAGAGTGTATGCAGACCTTATCCCTACCTTGTGAAGGTAGGGAGGCTGTTTCCAAAGAGCTAAATAGGAATGCAAGAGCTAAAATGATAAATTGAAGATTTTCACTAGCACAAAAGAAAAGGAATTCGTCTCACTACCTTAACTTCCATATTTGTTGTGATGTCGCATTCTTTGTAGTACTGTCGTCAATGCAGGACATAACCGATTTTGAAATGTCCTCTGCTTCGGATGAGGGGAAGTTCAAACCAAGAGAAGAAAGGAAAGGATCAATGGCTGCAGCAGATGAAGTAGCGCTACTTGATCGAGATCCACCGCCTGCTAGAAGCACCTGCAAGTGAGCTTCTCGAAGATCTTTACCTAGTAGAGAGAGTGCCTGGCTGCTTGGAATTGCAACTTTTCGTAATCTACGCCGTCGCTGTACGTAATTTTGAGTTAAAGAAATCTTGAATAGGATTTTGGTTTGGTGTTGTGCCAAATAGTTTCCAAGTGTGCGATAATTACAACTTTGGACCGCTCAAAAGAATAATAGCCAACAAATGTCTAGGTTTTGTATCTCAAGTATAAATATACATATTGTATACACAAAATGTACATAATTAGTGCATAAGTTTTGTAAATGTTGGCTAGAGCCTGTAATTTTCTTCTGATGGGTCAAAAATGAAACAAGCCCTTCTTTTAACAGCCGGCTATCATCTCAAGTAACGACATTTCAAAAGGATATCTTGAGCAAGTGTCCATGTTGCAGCGTGATATGACTTAACAAGTCGCTGACAACTTTAACGGAACAAATTGGACAGACCTGCAATGGAAGGTGAATATAATAGCTAAATACTTTATGTAGCATGTGGGGGTAATTAGAAGAGAAGGAACAAATACATGGTAAAATTCATGACCTTGGCAACCATAAGATGCTACGACCCTTATTCTACACTAACAAGGATACAAGAATAGGAAAGATAACTACATCAATCATTTCAATCAAGCAAGTGACCAGACTGCCATCAAAGAATGAAGTGTTTTTTTTTTTTTTTAGAGAAACTGGTACTGCAAATAATGAAGAATTTATCTTGCACCAGTGACCTCTATGCTAATGTACTTGAAGTAGTCACAGGATACTTGATTATCTAATTTTATTCTAGTGGATGATCAACAATTTCTTGGTTGAGTCCACTGTTTTGCATTTACTGGCGCTACTGAATATCGTCGAATTTATGATCTGTTGATATGTAACGTCTTCAGACAGTTGATGCATATGAACGCACGTGGCACATTACCATATGTGTGAAAGACACTCTCATTTACCAAAATGTCAGGTTTAAAAGTGACTATCGTTTGCTGTATTACAGAATTTTGCTCCCAATCCTCTCCCTTTTTTTCTTCTTTGAAAATATAGAATGCAACTACATTTTGGTCTTTTTATCCTTCAGATGAAGGAGAAACCTCCTTAAGAGAAATAAACAACTAGTCAGGGAGATCATGTAATTGATATTTACTCGGAGAATCATAAATACTTTTTTACCAAATATGGCGACGGATAAAATGCACATTAAGTGCGAGTAAGTGCACATTCTGTGAGAATCTGTTTAACATCTTGGAACTTAAACTTGCATATCTTCTATTTGGAATGTTAAAATTTCTAACTCTAATAAAAGAAAATTCCAACTAAATGAGCTTGCCATCTAAAGTTTTTACACAATTGTTGCTATTAATGTGCCAAGTACCAAATACTGCATCATTTCTTTTGTTAACCATTTCTCCATTCGACCGGTTTATATAGGCAGTAGCACGTAAACCAATGGTTCAAATGCTCTGCCATTTTGAAGAATTTCCCAATAGCCTATATATGAGTTTGATTGAGAATGGTAATTTCTCAACATATACAATGAAGTGGGCTATGAGTTTTACTCTCTATGGTCACTTAGAGGCATTACCCTACAAAGAAACGGCAAAAACTGAAATAAACCAGAACAAGTCAAAACTAATTTTCTAAACTCACCGTTAGTACAACAACCTCAAAGTTCCTTCTTTTTTTCCCCGAGAAGAAAATGAGACCAAAATGTTCAACAAGAACACTCAAATATCGATTTCAAGTAACATATATTAAATCAACATTGTACTAAACAAGGAACAATACATATCAGTGCAAAACAGAGAAAAAAGTAAGACATGTATCTATATATACACGTACACAAAAAAATCTATTTGCAAAAACTCACAGTAGCTTTCAACTCGCAAGAGTGTTCATCTTCAATATGAGAGCACAGAGAGGCAATATCAAATTCCTCATAACAGTACGGGCACGGAAAATCTGGCCGGGCCTCCTCTTCAACCTCAAAATCATCGATGCTCAGCCGATCTACTCTAACCAAAAACATCCACACAAGAAAACAAGATAAGTTTTTAGAAACCAGAAAATTAGTAGCATTTATTCATCAAACTAAACATAATGTAACCAAACAAAAGAAATGCCAAAGCTGAAAAAAAAGAAAAAGATTTTCACAACCAACCCAATTTAAGCTAATCCACTATAACCAAAAACATGCAAAAGAAGAAACTTTCCAAGAAAAAATTAGCATTCATTTCAGCAAGATCAATCAAAAAATAATCAAACAAAAGAAATATCAAAGCTGAAAAAAAAAGAAAAAGATTTTCACAACCAACCAATTAAGAGCTAATCCACTATAACTTAAAAACATGCAAAAGAACAAACTTTTCAAGAAAAAATTAGCATTCATTTACCAAGATCAATCAAAAACTAAAAACCCAAAAATATAAAACTAAAAAGTATTAACAACCAACTGAAAGCTAATCTATTATTACCCAAACAATGCAAAAATTAATATAAAATTTACAATTATTAATCCAAATCAACAAAAAGTAATCAAACAAAAGAAATATCAAAGCTGAAAAACAATGATTTTCACAACCAACCCAATTTAAGAGCTAACTCATTATAACTAAAAACATGCAAAAGAACAAACTTTTCAAGAAAAAATTAGCATTCATTTACCAAGATCAATCAAAAACTAAAAACCCAAAAATATAAAACTAAAAGTATTAACAACCAACTGAAAGCTAATCTATTATTACCCAAACAATGCAAAAATTAATATAAAATTTACAATTATTAATCCAAATCAACAAAAAGTAATCAAACAAAAGAAATATCAAAGCTGAAAAACAATGATTTTCACAACCAACCCAATTTAGAGCTAACTCATTATAACTAAAAACATGCAAAAGAACAAACTTTTCAAGAAAAAATTAGCATTCATTTACCAAGATCAATCAAAAACTAAAAACCCAAAAATATAAAACTAAAAAGTATTAACAACCAACTGAAAGCTAATCTATTATTACCCAAACAATGCAAAAATTAATATAAAATTTACAATTATTAATCCAAATTAACAAAAAGTAATCAAACAAAAGAAATATCAAAGCTGAAAAACAATGATTTTCACAACCAACCCAATTTAGAGCTAACTCATTATAACTAAAAACATGCAAAAGAACAAACTTTTCAAGAAAAAATTAGCATTCATTTACCAAGATCAATCAAAAGCTAAAAACCCAAAAATATAAAACTAAAAAGTTTTAACAACCAACTGAAAGCTAATCTATTATTACCCAAACAATGCAAAAATTAATATAAAATTTACAATTATTAATCCAAATCAACAAAAAGTAATCAAACAAAAGAAATATCAAAGCTGAAAAACAATGATTTTCACAACCAACCCAATTTAGAGCTAACTCATTATAACTAAAAACATGCAAAAGAACAAACTTTTCAAGAAAATATTAGCATTCATTTACCAAGATCAATCAAAAAGTAAAAACCCAAAAATATAAAAATAATAATTCTACCATAATAGAAAAGGGAAAAAAAATTTAAACAACCAACTCAGAGCAAATCTACTATTACCCAAAAATGCAAAAAAAAATAATATAAACTAAATCAACAAAAATAAAAATATTTTAACAACCAACCCAAATACCCAATTAAGAGCTAAATCATTATAACAAAAAACATGTAAAAGAACAAACTTTTCAAGAAAATATTAGTATTCATTCACTCAGATCAATCAAAAACTAAAAACCCAAAAAAATAAAACTAAAAAGTATTAACAATCAACTGAGAGCTAATCTATTATTACCCAAACAATGCAAAAAAAACAATAATATAAAATTAGCAATTATTCACCTAAATTAAACAAAAAAAAAAACCAAAAAAATAAAAATAAATTACAAACCGAATTGAGAATTGTGAAGCTGTAAATTAAAATGCCTTTTTGCAGTGGTGATGCGATTATTCCAGAAATCAGAATCCATATAGATAAATATAATGAGGTTAAAAATAGAAGTGGATAAAGCTGAAAATGAGAAATGATTTAAGGATAAATGAACAATGAGAAAATAGTTATATTTAAATATTTCTTGATTTTGATGCGTTTGTTGTGGATATAATATTTCTTTTTTTTTAAAAGAAAAAATTCTGGTAATTTATTTTAAAATTTCTTGATTAATGAAAGAGATCTGTGTTTTGACTTTCTGTTCTTGTTAGTGATGCAGGTTTTTTTTTCTTTTTAGTACGGTTCAGATAAGATTAATTTTTTTTATTATTATTATACTCCCTCTATTTAATTTATTTGTCTGATTTTGATTAGATACGAAATTTACGAAAATTAAAAAAAAAAGACTTTTTAATTTTGTGGTCTTATATTAAAGATATATGCAATATATTGAAATCTTTCTTTAATCTTGTGATAACATGCTATGTGAAAAGTTCAAATTAAAGAATTGCCAAAAGAAAAAAAACTTTTTAAAACGAACTAAAAAAAAAGTAAAACAAATAAAATGAAGAAATTAAGTTAATAATATCAAGGAAAGAATTGTTATGGCTGTAGATGAGAATAGTACATGCAAATTGCAAGTGAATTCACTTTCTCTAATTTAATGGGTTACAGAGTATAAAATTGTAATTGTCTTGGCACTTTCCAAATTTATTCACCTAAATGAAAATACTACGCACCCCCAACCCCCAAAGCCCCGCAAAAAAAAAAAAAAAAGAGTTCGTCACGAAGAAAATTATTTTTAAATTTTGCATGTTTGGATGGTCAAAAAATTTTCTAGAGAAAAATAAGTACCTTGAAGATGAAGAAGATGACTTTACTCATAAAATTAGGAAAAAAAAAAAATCATAATAATATTTTATATCGATTGTCTTCTCCCACCCTCAAATTCCATAATTTTGTGCAGTAGTGCCAATGAAGTGGATGGAGCAGTTATTGACAGTACCAATCATGTTATGTTATAAATTATTTTGGGATCGGTACTTACTACTTAGTTGAGCGCAAACTATCAGTTCCATGATTTGAATCTTTTTCTTTTATGATTTTATATCTTTATTTCTCCTTTCGGATAAAAAAAAGTATCCACTTAGTCTTTTTTTTTGGGATCAAAAAAGGCGTCAACTTATTAAATCAAGAAACAATTAGCCTTATCTTTCCAGATTTACCCCTATTAAGTGTTATGTGATCAATTCCAATGCCTATTTAATTAGGAGTAGTTTAGTCAATTTACATATTTTTTTTCTTGCAGTGAGTAGTTTCTAAAAAGGTGTTCAAATGGCTTAGTGGACTCTTTTTTTGATCCGGAGGGAGTATTAATTAGGCTATTAATTAATCTAGTTAAATTAGTCATGGTGGGAGTATGTAGTTACTGCTCAGTGAATTCTTCATAGGCCAAAAGGCAAAAATCTCAAATATAACTACATTGTACCTTGAAGTTTCAGAATGCGTCCACTAAAAAAATGTAGAATTTTGCAAACATAATAGTAATACAGTCAAACCTCTTTATAATAGCATTATTTGTTTCGATAATTTTTGCTGCTATAGTGAAATGTTTTTATAAAAGAACATATAATATAACATAACATGAAAGATCAGTTCCATTGGAAACATGATTGTTATGGTGAAAAATTGTTATAGAGGAAGACTTTTATGAAAAGGTCCGACTGTATTTGACTTTCTGTCTTGTATTCTCAATCTGAAATTAGTAACATGATTTGCTTCAAGTGCTTAATTCGGAAAAGATTTTAAAGAAAAAAAAATATCTCAGCTAAAACATTTCCGTTACCGGGAATCGAACCCGGGTCTCCTGGGTGAAAGCCAGATATCCTAACCGCTGGACGATAACGGATGTGTTGGTGGGTTTAGACAGCAATATTAATATCACTACGTATATGAAAATGACGATCTTTTCGACTTCTTATTCTTTTAAAATAAGATTAAAATGATTTTCAAACTTCACATTTTTTTAAAAGTAGCAGTGGTAAGATGAACCCAACTTAATGTAGCAGACAAAAGACAATGGATTCGAGCTCAAAATATCTAGAAATGTATTTTTCTTACCACCGGAGAGACTCTAGCCAAGAAACATCTCTTGGATTCATAAATTAATAAATGATCCATACCATTCTTAGAACGGAAAAGGGTCAAATATACCCCTGAACTCTGAGAAATAGTTCGTCATCAATCCGCTTCGTTATCTTTATTGGGTTAATTATCTTTATCGTTATCTTTGGGTTAAAATATACTTCCTTCTTATATATTTTGAGTCCGAATATCGCTTTCTAGTTAAAATTGTCAAGTTGGACATGAGATACGCGTGACGCTTCTTGGCTGGTGAGGTGGACACCACATGACATGCCACCTCACCACCCCAACCCATTTACCCCCGTCTTCTTCGACCACTATCATCTCCTCCCCTCCACAACCTTTGCAACCATTAGCACCACCACACCACCACTTTTTAAGATCTTGAAAAAAAGAGACAAAAAAAGAAAGCTAAACATAAATTTCTCTCCTCTGTCTCTTCTACTCTTACCTATAACATCAAAAGTCGATCGAGGAAACACAATTCCTGTGTTGGGTTGAACACAATACTTTTTGGGATTCGTAGTTTTGACCTGAAAAAAAAGTATATATAATAATTCAAAGTTGCAATTATATACAATAATCAATAAGTTTTTTTTTTTTTCAAATATAATTAGGGAATGTAACTTTGAAAGTAACATGGTTTTCAGTATTATTTGACAAATGAATTGAACAAGAGATCTGCTTCTTCAGCTCGACTGATTAACCACATTAGAAAAAAAAAATGCATTAAAAAGATTATGCAAAAAAGAAACCAAAAAAAAAAGAAAAAGAGATAGAGATGGGAAATGAGGAAACTGACAAGGAAATTTGAGGTCAAGGGGTTCGATATTAAGAAGATCTCCACTGCTCATTTTCTCAGAAAGTGAATCAAAAGAGGAAAAAAATTATACTTTTTTTGTCTTTTTTTTTTAAGACCTTAAAAAGTGGTAGTGCGGTGGTGTTAATGGTTGCAAAGGTTGTGGAGGAAGGAGATGGTAGTGGTGGAAGAAGAAGGGGGAAGAGAGGGGTAAATGGGTTGGGGTGGTGAGGTGGCATGCCATGTGGTTTTCACCTCACCGAGTTGTTAGTATCACGTTATATCTCATGTCCACCTTAGACAATTTTAATGGAGAAAGGGTATATTTGGACTCAAAGTAAAAAGAAGGGTATAAATGAACCCAAAGTATAACGGTAAGGGCATAATTGACCCAATAGTGTAACGAAGGGTATTGATGAACTATTTCCCAAAGTTTAAGGGTATATTTGACCCTTTTCTGTTCTTAGAAACATAATGTTGTTCCCAGAGACGAATCCAGGATTTTAAGAGGATGGATTCACCATTTTAAATAAAATTAAAAATAAAATAAAAGGAAGTGCATTTAGTTGGGTTCGATCCCACAAACTTAAGGGATTAAACCTAGCACACCAATGCTCCACTCAGTCTAGTTTGACCATGTGTTCCTTCGGTTAATATTAGATATATTTTAAAAATTATATACATAATATACCGAGTTTAGTCGAGTGACTATGTGTTCACGTGACCCATTTTTTAAGCCTAAATTCGCCCCTGGTTGTTCCTATCCTAAATGAAATACAAGTTGTTGACAAGTAAAGTTAGGTAGAAAAACAAGGATTGAGTGTAAAACGATTAAGTCTAGTTATGATTTCTCCAAATTCCTATTCGTGAGAAAAAAACTTAACGCGCGAAAGATATTTTCTTCTCTAAACTCTCCTCTCTTAAAGGCCAAGGGAGAGACTGCATCTCTTTCCTTCGGTAGCCCGTGAGCTTGCCTATAGAGCCAACAAAATCAATGTCCCAAGGCGAATTGGCAACACTGGAGGATTTGGTTGATACGAGCAGGATAATCGGCGGAGCAGGATAGGAAGGAAAACAACGCATAATTGTCATGATTCAAGTGCACTCAAGATACTTTTGAAGGTGTTGACATATGTTATGGTTAAGGTAATATAGTAATGCTATACTATATAGTTGTGGTGACATCTTTTGATGAAGCCATCTATGTTTATTAAATTTTGATTGCTAAGAGATGCCACTGGCTAAAGCTACTACAAAATTTCACTTAACTAAGCTAACTTGCATGCATCTAATTTATTCTACCTGGTACCCCTTGCTACCTCCGACTAGCACATTTACATTTACATGGTATCTTTGTCCACCAAAGATTCATGAAGCATCGATATGACTCTCATACTAGATGCGTAACATCATATGACCTCGCTCCATATTAAATATGTGTGTTCGCACGCACACACATTAAATTTTCCAATTTCCATGCATCAACCCATCCCCTCCGTTATATTTGGGGAAAAATTGTTCATGGTACAAACCTTAGAACTGTGTACAATATTCCAGCTACAAAGTCATAGACAAGGTTAGATGTGTACAATATTCCAGCTACAAAGTCATGGACAAGGATAGGTGCTTATGCTGTATACTGGTATTCAGTTTAGAAGTCGTTCAACAAGTAAATACTCCGAGTAACAAAATAAAACTCAAGTAGAATCCAGAATTCACTGGAGGGGTCAGCATCTGACAAATCACAAATGTGAATATTAGAAGAAAAGTAAAATGGAAGTTACAGAAAAAAAAAACATATGTTTCTTCGTTGGAGCTCCTATCGTACCCTATGTTCAGACATTCTCTTCGACTGCCTGGTAAAACTCCGCTTGAACCTTCTGATCACATTCATCATAAATCTGATTGAATACCAAATATTAGATGCTTTCAGAACAATCCCAGGAAACTAAAATCAGGTAATATATTGCTTTACACCATAATCGTAACGAAATGTGATCAAATGCGCTGGCGCCAAGTCAACTTCAACCCTCACATAATCTATAATTATAATGAGCTGACTTAGGACTTGAAAAAGTAAATAGCCATCGGTGATATACTTCAATAGAAGCTACAGTATACAGAAAGGGAAAGAATCTCATGTTCTCATTCAGTACTCTACTATTTTTCTCTAAGATCCCTTGGACATAAACTTCACTTGAACTCTCTGACATTCATCATACATCATCGTTGCAATCTGATTAAATGCCAAGTATTAGAATGTCGCTTACATCTTACAACTACAAACGGAAAGGAAAATTTTCTATGCTAAGCAACTTTCGGTCTGACATAAAATCTGATTCAGTTTTCCTGAGGCTTATTATGCAATTAACTCATCAATAAATCAATATCAGCTGCATGATTCAAATCTGCAAGAAACACGTATTTCTACATTAATCTACATTCAGACAGGCATACTGCATGATTCACAAATCTGCAAGAAACACGTATTTCTACATTAATCTACATTCAGACAGGCATAACAAATACATCAATTGCGTATTTCAAGGCTCAACGACATGTCAATATATATTGATATCTTGGATAAGAACATATCACTCTTTCTGTAAACTGAACCTATAAGCATTTAAAGAGTTCTGACTGAGAGTTTTATTGGAAGGATTTCAACTATAGGAGTTTACGTTGTAGACTAGAAGGACATAACAGAAAAGGCAACAAAACTAACAAGTCTGACAAAGGTCTTATAATAGACAAAGGTCACACTATTCTTAATATTGATAAATAAAATGCATCCTGCCCCAGAAACAACCATATGAACATGATTAATTCCATTGGAAACACATTAATCTAATGTCAAATATCATGCTAACAAGTTTTGCTAGGTACAGTATTAGCAAATTTTGACCTTCATAGTCACATACTCGTATTTATAAAGAACTTCATTTATGTACTTGGATGAATGATTAGTTGTGTACACAATATATTGGTGAATTAAATTACGTCGACCAAAGTCAAGTATCTATCTGTATACATTGATACTTACTCAAAAACTATCTAAATACATTGATAAATCATTCATGTAGTAGTTGCTACGATTCAAACACACGATATCGAATTACTAACTAACTGAGTATGTAAATTAAACAATAAAGAAAGATTACAACTTGAGATTGTTCAATGAAACCTATGTTGCTCGGACTCTTAAAAAATGTCAACGGGTGCGTGTCAGATTCTCCAAAAGTAATGTATTTTTGGAGAATCCGACATGGGTGCGCATTGAAAGTGAAGAGTCCGCTCAACTTAGAATGAAACAACTAGAATGCAATTAATAGGAAGTTAACATAGACAAACAAGAAGAAGAAATGAGAGGAATAGAAAAGTGCAGAAAGGAGATGAGAACAAGTAGAGAGTCCCCTTGTCAAAAAAAAATAAAAAATTAGAGAGTCCACAACTTCCATGATGCCTAACTGAGTACGTGAGTGCTCTTTTTTATAACTGCTAATGTTCACTTCTCACGTGCAAACCACAAAACTGCTATTAGCCTTTATCCACAATGTAGTCACCAAGTCGTATGTTTTTCATTCTCATCCTGGAGCTTCTCCTAATTATATTTGCTGCATCAGAACTAACATTGTACCCCCAGGATCTCTAGCATTCACAACAATTCATGAGTCCATTAAGTTAATATAACTATTAGATGCATTCATGGGTTCAACATGAATACATTAAATCAACGGAAAAGGACCAAAAATGCCCCTAAATAATCGGGTTTGTTTTATGATAGCCCTCTGTTGACCTATTCGCTCCCTAAAGCCTAACACTTTTCAATTGGCTTAAAATTGCCCCTAAAACTAATGGTGTGGGTTTTAGGGAGCTAATACGTTAACGAGGGCAATCATAGAACAAACCCGATTATTTAGGGACATATCTTCCCTTTTTCCGTGTTATTTATTCATGACCAATCGGGATTTTCCTAAAAACACTATTTGAGGTAGTGCTTGGGGTTTGGGGAGAGTTCTATGGAGGAAGATAGGGCGAGGGTCTGGGAAGAAGATGACCGGCGGGGAAGGGGGCAGCAGTGAAGTTCTGAAAATAGTGTTTTCTTCTTCTTTGTTGTCTATTGCTCAAGTTTTTTTTTTTTTTTTGGATTAGTTAGACTCAAAAGTCACGTAGCTTTTTTCATAAGCTATTTTTGTCAAGTCACAGTGTGTAAAGTTCACGTACTAAATTTTTTCTACTGGTAGTCGTGAGGAGTTTAATAGGTACACATTGATCAAGGTTGGAGTATCTAATAGGTAAACCTCGAGCAAAAATGTCCAAATAAAATATGGTGACAACTTTTGGAGTCTATGTATTTGGCTGAAATTTTGGTTCCTCTATCTTTTCCTCTCCAAACATTTACCTTTTTTCTTTTTTGCGGCGTTGGGGGGTTTTGGGGTGGGGATGGACACGGGGTTCAATAACCACTCAAGGCTCAAGCAAATACACAAATTTCATACTCCTAATAGCGGCCCATGGAGTCAACTTATGCCATATTCCAGTCCACACAAAAACTGAAGTACAGAAACAGAGAAGAGGCAAAAGCTAAATATAAGCTAATGACCAAACAAGTGAAAGATTACACAGCACAATCTTTTAGAAACTTAGGGCAAATGTAAATTCCTCAATGGCATTTAGTGATAGGAACTACAAGCTCACACATTAAAAACGACACCAACAAAAGTATACAGATTCAATTTGGAAAGAAGAAATGCGGATATTTGTGAACCATTTATATTTATAAAATCATGCACCCAACAAATTAATTCTCGTACGCACCCATACAATAATCCAAAAAGAAGTGAAAAATTTACCTTCAAGATTCCAACCATAGCTTCGAGGAGTGGCAGATAACATCGAATTCAGCAATGCAGAGGCAGTAGCAGTGTGATATGGAAACATCGTTTCCACTCTTATACAACTCATTTCAACAGGAGATCTACAAAATATAAAGAAAAAATCTATCTGGGTCAATATCATAGAAAAAAATAAAGGGCAAATACTCAAATAATTGGTAAAAGTTCAAATTTTCATATATATGTGCATATAATCTACCTGAGTCAATAGCATATGTAAACAACTAAGGGTCGTTTGGCTGCTGGTTAGGAGGTGATCTATTCATGTATTAAATTATGCATAACTTGTACCATGTTTGGTAGCGTTTTCTTGCTATGTATAAAATTCAACACATGGAATATGGTGTTTGGTCAGCAATTTAGAAATCCACATAACTAATACATGTGCAGTATAAGTTATGAGGGAATCTATGTATTAATTTCTACAAGATATAACTAATACATGAATACCTAAACCCTGCATTAGTAATCCCTACATTACTAATACCTATATAACTCTAACCAGCAACCAAACAACCCCTAAACACTCAAATAATTGGTGAGAATCTAAATTACATATATATGTGCATATAATCTATCTAGGTCAATAGCATATGTAAACAATTAAGGGTAAATACTCGAATAATAGGTGAAAATTTTAAACTATATATATATATATATATATGTATATATATAAAATCTATCTGGTTCAATAGTATATGTAAACATTTAAGGGTAAATACTCAAATAATTGGTGAAATTCAAATTACATATATATGTGCATATAATCTATCTGGGTCAATAGCATATGTAAGCAATTAAGGGTACATATTCAAACAATTGGTGAAAATGCAACAGCAACAACAACAATAACATACCCAGTGTAATCCCGCAAGTGGGGTTTGGGGAGGTTAGGATGTATGCAGACTGTTTCTGATAGTCCCTCGGCCCAAAAATAGTTTTCGACACAGGGTTGCAAAAATGGAAAAATTTCAGAAATATACAAGTTGGTCACTTACATTGTAAAAAAATAGCCCAAAACTTACATTATAAAAAATAGCCCAAAATATACAAACATATACAAATATATACAGACACTTATACCAATATATACCAATATATACAAACATATAAGGAGGCAGAGAGAGAAAAATTTGGGTTATTTTTTGTAAGAATTAAAAAATTGGGTCAATTTTGATAGCATTGTTGCCCCAATTAACATACAGTGTAATTATATAACAAGATACAAGGCAAATGAAACAACATAGGGTAATACACATGGAAAGAATAAGACACAACGCGCGATTACTAAATAATACTACTAATAAGGATATGGCGAAAACACAAAAAAAAAAAAAAAAAACATTTATTAGTAATGACCTGAAAATGCGAGCAGTGAGTGGTTTCTGTGAAGGGATACGAAAGGGAGATGAAGAGGCCTTTGGCTTGGTGCTGTTGGCGAGTCTGCCGGAGGCTGTACGGCCGGAAGTAGTGGCAGAACGGAGGAGAGACCTGGCGGTGATAGTGGCCATGTTTGTTGAGGTAAAAAGGGCTTTGTTGGGGGGTTTTTGAGGTTGTTATATTTGGGAAATAAAATTTACTTAGACTAAAAAATCAAGAAAACATTTGTTGTGGACAAGTAAAATAGTTTCTTTTGTCTTCTTAGGAGTACTAGGGTGTGGATGCCTTGTCAGACACCTTTTCAATCTCTTGGCTGTCTCTTGTCTCGAATCTGCCTTTCCTCTCTACAGCAGCAACTAAATTCATCATCAAACCCTTTCTTCAATCCATGTCTATTTCCACCAAAATTCCACACCCTCTCTTCACTTCACATCCTACTAAGTTAACCATTTTTAAATCCATCATCACAATCCAAAGAATCTCCACAAAAAAACCCATTATTTCAGCCACCCCACAACAATCCTCATCATCATCTCTTCAACCCATTGAAGAACTCCCACCAAAGGTTCAAGAAATCATCAAACTATTCCAAGCAGTTGAACAACCAAAAGCTAAATATGAACAACTCTTGTTTTATGGAAAGAATTTAAAACCACTTGATGCTCAGTACAAGACTAATGAAAACAAGGTTCAGGGTTGTGTTTCACAGGTTTGGGTTAGGGCGTATTTTGATTCCGAGAGAAGTGTAATCTTTGAAGCTGATTCGGATTCGGTACTCACTAAAGGTCTTGCTGCTTTGTTAGTTCAGGGCCTTTCTGGAAGACCTGTAGAAGAGATTGTTAGAGTTTCGCCTGATTTTGCGCTACTTTTAGGATTGCAACAAAGCTTAACTCCTTCTAGGAATAATGGGTTTTTGAATATGTTGAAGTTAATGCAGAAAAAAGCGTTGCAGTTGTACGTTGAAGCGGAGAAAAAAGTATCTGGTTTAGGCCCCCAGAGCGATTTATCAAATGCCTCGACTGAGCAAATTAATGTTAATGGAAATGTTCAGGAAGTTGGTGAAAACAATATAATTGTTGGTGCTGTTGATGATGGTGTTTTGAGGAGTAGAGGGATGAGAATAAAGGAGAAATTGGAGAAGGAACTTAGGCCTGTTGAATTAGAAGTTGAAGATATATCTTATCAGCACGCGGGGCATGCCGGGGTTAGAGGCAGTGATGGAGAGACACATTTTAATTTAAAAGTGATTTCTGAGGAATTTGAAGGTAAGAGTTTGGTTAAGAGGCATAGGATGATTTATGGTTTACTGCAAGATGAGTTGCAGAGTGGATTACATGCATTGTCAATTGTGGCTAAGACACCGTCTGAAGTTGGTAGTAGTTGAATTGCAGATTATTAATAGAAGATTTAAATATGCTAAAGTGGGAGAAGAATGGAGCACAATTTGCCAAGCTTGTGAAGCAACAATTCAGCAAGAGACAAGCCTCATGGTTAGGTGGTTAAAGCCACTGGCTAAGACAGTGAAAATAAATAGTGATGGTAGTTGCACTCAAGGATCATATGGTGGAGATGGCTTAATCAGAGATAGCCAAGGGAGATTTATTTTTGCTTATTCAATCCCCCTTGGACCTGGAACAAGTAACATGGCTGAAGCAGAAGCCATGCTTTATGGAGTCAAATGGCGTGTTAACAATGGTTTTAGAGGTGTATGGGGTGAAACTGATTCTCTTCTGCTTGCTAATTGCATAAAGAGAGAATGGAAGATCCCCCGGAGAATTCTTAGTATCATTGATGAAATTCAGAGAATAGTTGAAGAACATGGATTCCAAATTAACCATTGTTTCAGAGAAGCTAATCGACCTGCTGATAGATTGACCAATTTGAGTCATAACCTTGAAGAAATCCAAGTGTTCAATTCTTTTGCTGAGCTTCCAAAGAACACCAAAGGCCTTATCAACATGGATAGATGGAATCTTCCATCTTTTAGAATCAAACAAGCCAAACCTGCTCAAATCATTTCAGTTTTTGGTTAGGACATAGATTAGTCTCAACTCAATGATCATGTGCCAAGTTTGGTATACCAAACTCAACTCTGTAACTTTTTGCATAAATGATCAATGGAGACACAGTTTGACCAAAAAAAAAAAAACATTTATTAGTTCTCAAAAAGATTGTCTTACTTTCCTTATTAGTTTGTTTCAAAAAGATTGACACGTTGTTATATTTAAAAACAATTTAAATTTATGAGATGATTTACAGCCACACAAATATTTAAGGCTTGTTTTGGATCATATATTTCAAAAGTCTTCATTTATTTTTTAAACTCGTGCCAAGTCAAACTAAGACAATCTTTTTGGGATGGGGTGGAATAGTATATTTACTAATGTTTGAAATCTAGTAAAAAAAGAAAATGGGCGAAATTGGTTTCCCGACGAGATTTTATGTTTTTCAAGTGGGTTATTGTTTAGGTCGAGTAAGTTTGTAAGTTAGAAAAATGGATGAGTGAATTTATTTAATTGGAATTAAAGATTAAATTAGACCAATAATGAAATGCCACGTGAATTATAAATAATTTTTTTTTATAATTTTGTGTTGGCCGTTAGTCATAAGTTCATAACTCATAAGAGCATAAGTGACCTAAAATCATAGGAATATTTTCAACAAAATAGATGAATGAAAGGTATATTCAGACTTTTCAAACTTTTGAGCGGAGAATCAAAGTTTAGTGGTTTTTGTGAAGAGATACAGAAGGGGCGGTGAAAGCCTTCTCACTGCGGCTGCTCGGTTGATAGTGGCCATGTTCTAATTATACTATATTATTTAGTACTATTATTACCTTAATCACAACTACATGGTCAGGGTGCTCTTCAGCCTCATAAAGGATGGCATTGCTAGAAACCATGTCATCAACAACATCAATCTCCTTGAAGCGGAAAGTTTGAGGGGCGGACACATTCATTCCATCAGTGTTAACCAAATGGTTGTAGACTTGTAGCTCACAAATGATGTTAGTTGTACTTAAGGTTGCGTACCGGTCGGTTCGGTTCGATTAGATTTTGAAAATCAATTTGTACACATGCTAAACCGTTAAAGAACCGTTAAAATATCCATTAATCTGTTGTTAATGGTTTAACGGTTAAGATTCCACACGAAGATTTTTCTTCATTGAGAATCACTAATAGACAATGTGACAAACCAACATTGTACTCTTGGGAATCTAACAGAGTATTTCAGAAAATATCAAGTAATTTGCGCCTGAAAACCAAGTTCCATTGAATTGGAATCTACCTGTTTAGAATAAGTATTAGCAGGTAGAAAATAGCAAGCATAACATTTTGACAGGCAGACATTTTAAGCAATATCTTCGAAGTACCTGAAATGAGGAAAAAAAAAATGGAACACAGAAACAATCAAACAGTAGCCATACCTAATCAGCAGCTATAACCATCAAAGAATTCCAGAACATAACAACTGAATATAGCAATCAAATAGTAGCATGGTAACAGTCACAATTTGAATATTAAGCATTAGTCAGCCAGTTCACTAGCAATAAATTGTCTAGCACCACCAGAGTTTCAGAAAACCAAAACAACAGTCACACATTTGAATAGTAAGTCCTAACATAGTACTAATAGTTCATATTCAAGTCAACAAAACAATAGCTACTCAATCCTAATAGTTATATGTTCCTGCTCCATGAGATCCAAACAACGCTTAACATGAAACTTTAAGGAGACCGTCCAAGTATGCAGCGAATGGCACCATCCATCATCATTTTCTTCAAGCTTTTCATAGTGATTCCAAACAGGTGATCGAGCTTTAGGACCACGAAGTAGAGGCATGATAAAACCTAATTAACAGAGAAACAGAGAAAGTATCAGTTGATGGCTTAATGGGTACAGAACTGGAAAGTCTATTAAAAAAATTAAGAAGTATATAAAGCGGAAAAAGAATTAAGAGAGGATACATTGACTTGTCCAGGCTTTCTGGAAGCAAATCCTAGTACTGGTAAGGGAACATATAGGTTCTCCGGAAAGACGTCCAATTACTTAAAGATTTAGTATGTACAAATTGTTATTCTACAGATACCTTCTAATACTATATTTTAAAAGGATACTCTCTGTAAAGGCCAACTACACTAGATACTGGATTTCTAGTTTGAGATGTAATGAAGCTTTAAATAAGTCAAAAGAAGAACTCTTAGTGCTATGGAAACAGCAAAAAATAACATGGTATAATCTGGCATACTGCACTCTTCAGCAAGTAAATAAACCAAGAAAAGAAGAGAAAATAGTCAAATGCTCCCTCAACGTTCAGTCAGATTAATTATGACGCACCCAACCTTTACGGGTGACCTATTACCCCTTGACTATTTTTTAAACGGAATTATTACCCCCCCTGAAACGCTACCACCAGATCTGTATTTGAGTGGTGAAATGCACGCGCCTGACGTGTATTTTTTCACCTTTTACTTCTAATTTCGAAATTTCTACACCAAATAAAGCCAATCCATCACCAAATGAAGTCATTTTTCACCAAATCAAGAATGCTATACTAAACAATACTAACAAACAAGGCTAGATGGACATTTTTTCCTTTCTATTTATGTCAAATGGGTACCGAAATTCTGGTTTTTCTTTGATTGCTTTTTTTTTTTTTTTCATATTTTATGTCTTTGCTCACTTTTTAGGTGTATATGTATTTGTGGATGTTGAAGTATAAGGAAGTGTTTGGGGACGTTGAATTGGATGTAATAGAGAATTCCCCCAATAATGAAATGATTGAGTTTTACCGGTGATGATGGGGTACCCTCTAATGGAGGATGATGAGGAAGATGATAGTGGGCAGTGTTGTGAAAGGCGAGCGCCATCTCGCCAAAGGCGAGAGGCGTGGCGAGGCTCTACTGCCTTTTATGGCTGTGGCGAGCTCACCTTCAAAAGGCGCTAATGGCGCCGAGGTGAGGGGCCAGTTGTGGCGAGGCGACAGTCCTTTTTTAAAATTAAAAAAAAAAAAAAGCAATTAAAAGAAATGGAGGGCTTAAATGAAACTTATTTTCAAAAGAAAAACAGCAGCTAGATTTTTTTTTGCCTCCTTCTCTCTTCTCCTTCAAGGTTTTCAGGTACGCCTCTTTCTCCTTCTTCTTTTTCTTCAGTTCTTCTTCTTTCTTCCTCCTCTATTTTCGACTTCTGCTTCTTCTTCTGTTCTTCTTCTTTCTTCTTCTTTTTTTCCGGCGACGACTGCTCTATTTCCAGCCACCTCTGCATTTTTTTTTCCTTCTTCTATTCTCTTCTTCTTTTTCTGTTTTTTCCCCTCTGTTTTTTTCTCCTCTGTTTTTTTTTCTTTCTCAACAGCACCAGTGAGGCAGTGGCTGTTTTGCTCCTGTTTTTCTGTTCAACAATTGTTTAACTTTTGTTATAAACTTTTGTTGACTCATTCAAGTTCTAGACTTTTAGTATCTACTATCTACTTTTAATTTTTGAATTGAAATATTTGCTAATATGTAATTGCTAGTGAGATTTTGATTATTTACATATGCAATTAAATATTTTAATTTTTTGGTATTTATTGGCGCTGCACTTCAAAAAGGCGCGCGGCTCGCCTTAAGGCGAGACAGGCCCTTGTCGCCTTTTGTCGCCGCGCGCCGTCCAAAACACTGATAGTGGGGAAGGAGAGGAAGTTGAGGATAGTGTTAGGATCAGGACGGTGGGTGGCCAAGTTTTGGAGTTGGGTTTGGTTAAAAGAAGGTGGGGGAAGTAATAGGTTAATTTTTAGAAAATTAACTGGCGGCGGTGGAGGGTGGTGGACGGCGGCGGACGGTGGCGGGCAATGAAGAATAAGGGAATAAGAGGAAAAAGGATGAGAGAGAGAATGAAAAAAAAAAAACTAAATAATGCTTATAATTTTTATTTTTTTTAACGTTTTTATTTGCTTCTCACTCTCTCAAAGAGAGTGAACTACACTCTCTGTGCCACCTCACCATCCAGGGAGGTATTAATTTCACTTTAAAATTGTCCAGGGGGGTAATAGGTCACCCGTAAAGGTTAGGTGCGTCATAATTAATCCGACTAAACGTTGAGGGGGCATTTGACGATTTTCTCAAGAAAAGAACTCATAGCACTATAGTGCCAAAAAATAGTTCCCTTCAGAGGACACTTTCTCAGGGATGATTCAGATGAACATACTATACATATACAAAGAGGAAAATAGAGGGATAGAGAAAAATCATTAAAGAACACTTCAGACAGTTGGGGGAAAAAAAAATAATGCAACCAATACTCCAATTGTACCATAATTCAGAAATTCTCTTCAAAGACTACTCTTCTCAATGATAAATTTCTACTATAAAATGTTTAGTCTTCACATCAACACACGTGCACACAAGATAAAGAGAAATCAAAAATTTGTACTTTCCAACTATTAAATGAACCAAGACAACTCCCTTTGGGTGATGAACATCTACTCTAAGATATGAAGCTTCAAATAAATACGGAATATATAAAGCAACATTGCAGACTAGAGAAGAAGAGTTTATAAGTCCAATATTTTGGTGAGTCTTTTAGCAATTGAGACCTTGAACCTTTGTATAAACAGTGAGCCAATCTTTAACGCATCACGTGAATACCAATTAAGCTCGAAGACTACTAGGTCAAAAGGGGAAAAAGATGAAGTGAAAAGAAAGATGTAAGTTTCAGAGTGCTTTGGGACACTGCAAATCAGCACTTCATACTGTGCCTATGCTCAACCCAAAATGATACAAAATTTTGGAAAATAAGGATCGTCTCCAAGCATGGTGGTAACATCTACCTTCTCAACTATGGTCGGGGTAGTTCTTTAGTTAAACAAACTTGGGCCATTGAAATTTAAATGGGACACAAGTCATGCATCCAAGTAGAAGCTCGGGAAGATGGAGAATGATTAGTCAAGAAGAGCCTTATATAATCAAGATCATACCAGCTAAACATTTATAAATATAATTATCCTTCAACCCACTACTTTTTATTTTATCAAGTAGTCAAAATCATCAACAGCATCAAGCACCTCCTTCAATCTAATTTTGCTCAAGTCAACGGTATAACCAAAGTGAAAGAAGATTCAGCGGTTGATTGACCAAATAACTAAAAAAACTTGAGAAGATAGCCACGAAGAAATAACAGTAAGCTATTAGCAGCGACAGAAAAAACCCATACTTGATGATATTTCAGACCTTAACGGTTATTACATGATTTCAGTGATTCCTCTGCCTCTTCATTAAGTGTCAGTAAAAATGATCATTAACCCAGGCCCTAGATCAAATAATGACCATGCCAAGGACTATATATGCTAATTATTATTGCGGTATTCACATTTGCCTTAGTGCTCATTACTCTTACAGTCTTACTCAATCTAGAGTGGCACAACATGTACCCTCAAAGGACCGCTTAAAAGAGAAGAAAGACCAATCTCATTTACTTAGAATGGAGAAGCCACCAAACACTATAAGCGAAAAAAACGTTCTTTCAAAAAGTAGTTGT
Organism: Lycium ferocissimum; assembly: GCF_029784015.1. NCBI lineage: Eukaryota > Viridiplantae > Streptophyta > Magnoliopsida > Solanales > Solanaceae > Lycium > Lycium ferocissimum. The sequence continues at coordinate 88,113 of NW_026725958.1, forward strand.
TCGTCGAAAATATACAACAACAAAAAAGGACAACCATGATACTTATGCAGATGCGGTGTAAAGATGACCCTTATATATGCAATGTATTGTTCCATATTTGACAAAAGAAGCCGAATCTAACAACATATGGAAAATGTATAGAGCGAACACTTACAAGTCGTTAGCTACAAACTGTCATTTGCCTGAGTTTTTGCAGCCTTCAAAGTTGTGTCATTGTTCGTTTTGTAAAATTGGAGAAACTAGGCTTTCTACATAGTGTTCCGCCTCAAGACTTCTATCAATATTAGTAACCTCTGGATATCTTCTTAAGTCATCCTTTGAATTGTATATCATTAAAGTCGATCCAAAAACACCCAATAATTCACCTTCATTTGACATGCAAAGGGTTGGAAAAAGCATATCGATAGGATTTTTAATGGTGTAAAGCTTCATCCAAGACTCCTTAACCCCATACTCCTTCATAATCCACACCTCAGCTTGATTTATCAGAAAATTTCTCCAATAATTACAGATTACAGATAAATCACTTCCCAACACTCCAAGATTCAAACATAAATTTTCTTTTCTATAGAAAGGTTGCTCCATCTTCCTACATTTCTCATCAACCAAATCAACGGACATGATGCCCCAACCATCATCATCAGTAACCAAGTGAAGCTTCCCATTCACCAACTTGCTCGAATGACGGGGGAACACCCTGCCTTGGAAATCATCAAGTGTTCTCCAAGAATCACTCATTAAACTATATATTTTGGCATCGACGTAGCGATTATTACTGTCAAAGAAAATACTCACTACCTTATAATCATCGTGAACCTCATCATACCCAAAACCATACTTGACCTTGACCGGGTATTTATACGTCCGTATAGACATAAGGTTAGCTACTTTCTTGAACTTTCTAGTTGACGGATTCCACAGAACCAAGCCATTGAACTCAACACGCAAACAAATCAATCCATTAACAGAACCCACAATACGAACAAAATTACAGGAGGTTTCTATGGGATAATCCAAGTCCAATGCCTTAATATCAGACTCATAAAATAAAGAGCTAACAGAACAATGTTTTAGATTGTGTTTAAATTTCAACAGTAATCTATGGTGGGTGCAATTCTTAACAGAAAAACTAAGATGGGTCTTGACAAAATAAGGACTAGAGATTAAACTAAACCAATCTTTTGAAACACACTTGTACTGTAGGAGGTATTTAACTGGAAGCCTTACAAGAATTGCTGTGATGAGTTCTTGTGGCAAGATGGGGTTTGTCAAGATTGAATCTTTATTGCTTGAAGTGGATGGAAATTGAGTATTATTTGTGGGTTTGAACCTTTTGGGTGTTGGATGAGAGGATTCATCTCCCTCAGGTTCCATTAGGGTTGCAAGTTTCTGTTGTCTTTTTGGGCTTGAATGTTTGCCCCATTTTACTAGTAGAGGGAATGCTTAAAATAGTCCTTCCAAGTTTGACTTATGATTTAAAAAGCCACTTCAAATACTAGGTGGAGGATTAATAGTCCTTTAAGTAAAGAGCCCGGCACTTCTGTAACCAAAAAAAAAAAAAAAAAATTGAAACCAAACTAACCTGTTAAAAAAAAAAAAAAAAAAAAAAGAACCAAAGTAGAAGCTACACGCAGAATACGTAACGTGAAAGAGCTAAAGTGTACATTTACACTTTGGTCCTTTCACGCACAGATTCTGTGCATGAAACCCCTAACAAAAACCCAACCCATTTCCAGCATACTGTTTTCTTTCATTTCCTCCATTTTTACCCTTTCAACACACTTTTGCACTCCAAAAACATGTTTCAAAGTTTTGAAACTTCAAAGTTTGCTATATAACCCGATATTTGTGAATGCGGTTATTACTGTAAACTAAAAACATAAAAAACTCAAGATAATCCGGGTCACCGTTTTTGGCGTTGTAAAGTGCCTGAAGTAAGTATTTTTTACATTTTTTAGTGTTTTTTTCCACGTTATCCATATATTTTACTTTAAAAAACTGATTTTCTTGTAATGTTTATAGGATATGGGCGGTTGCAAACACTTTCGGTAGGAAGATAGCATTCACGTGGATAAAAAGGTGGCAGCGAAGTTTAAAAATTTACTTTTTGATAGAGATACCGCGACTTCACGTATCTCTAGAGATACCGCTAATTTGGACTCGCAATTTAAGCTTTTGGAAGCTGAAGAAAAAATTGAACTTTTGGAGGTCTTGCTCACCGATTCCGAAAAAAAATGAATTTTCTTTGAAGGCTAAACTTAGAGACGCTCAACACGAGAAAATAGCTTTGAAAGAAAAATTTAAATTGTGGAAGATTATTTGTGCTATCTTGTTGTTGTTCATTATTTATATGTATTTTGTTTATTAAGTTTAATATTTCTATGGATTATGTTTTTTTACAAGTTGTACCTTTTCCCCTATAATGTAATTCGCACCCTTTATGTACTAATTTATTTGTGTTTCTTTGTTAAATTGTCAATTAATAATAGACTTTAACAATAAAAGCAAATTAAAAACATGCCAAGCAAATTCAAATTGATGACTTCATCATAAAATAAAAATACAAATTAACATCCTTAGTCCGAAAATTAAATGACATAAAAATACAAATTAACATCCTTAGTTTGAAAATTAAATGACCCATAATCTAAGACAGTGAGCCTAAATAGACCCTAATCGTCATCATAATAGAAGTCCTCAATATCGTCCTCAGAACGATATTGGCAGTCTCTTAACACATATCTTTTTTCAGGAGATGTTAGTTCTCTACCGGTTGATGATGCTTGTTCTTCGGCCAACTTTAGCATGTAAAATCTACAACGTCTTGCCAGCATTCTGTTGTTTTCTTTTCCAATCCTTTGTACGGCAAGCTCGCAAGTTACTGGACCTACTCGAGGCATGGTTATTGAGTACTTTGTTGGGATTGGAGCGTTGAGATTTTCCAAGTCACGAACCAGACGTCCTGATTCGGCAATCCGATGTGACCATTCTCGGTGTAAACCACAATAATATTCTCGCGGATCCGAATATTTCACCAGCGAGTAAATCATCATTACGCCTATAAGAAGGTGGGGATTTAGCACAAATCAGTTTGAAATCTTTGGTATCACTCAAAAAACTGCTATGATTTGAACTTTCATCATCACTGCTATTTGATTCTTTTGGAAGGAGTAAAGACCAAGCTGAGTTTCTACTACTCGACATTAAATACATTGTAGTCTAATAACAAAAAAAGGGCTACTTATATAGTTGCAAACCCCCAAGTATCCTCGGGGGGTGGGGGGGGGGGTCTTTATGACCCTACCTACTTACCTTATTATAAGAAAAATATTAATCTTCATCGGACATTTCATAGTCCGAATTCCACTTGGATCTAAATCTTGTGCTACCATGTATACCATATTCTATCCTATGGTAACATATTTGCATCCGATTGTTCTCTTCGCAAAAACGATTAAGAGCAAAATTAAACTCTTGTGGAGTTCCACGAGGCATTGACATAGCACTTTTTTTGGGGCGTTTAAGCCTCTTCAAGCAAACTTTTGCTCCGGTGCTTGACCTCCTAACACGCCAATTCCACTCCTCTCTCATTGTTTTATTGTATTCTCGACTGAATCTTTTGTTAGGGTTATTTGAGTAATGAAAATTATCATCATCTAGTTCTCATGTCCTACCCATTGCTTCAAATATGTTTGCTGGAGTAAAACATGTAATAGAATCAAGATTACCAAATTGGGTCTAGAATGTCATGATAACTCGTTTTAAAGTGAATACTAGTTGTTTGTCACTCATGTTATATATAGTACTGCATTTTTTGACCGTTTTATTTGAATTTAATTCATATTGCGCAACATTTCAATGCGCAATATGACATGATTTGACACCACATCATGGTTGAAAATTACAGCTTTTTTATGACACTCATGCTTGATTTGACAACACATCATGCATGCCAATTTTAGCTTTTTTATGACACATAAATGACCGATTTGACAATACAACGCTGCATTTTTTCACCGTTTATTTGAATTTAATTCATATTACGCAACATTTCCATGCACAATAGAACATGATTTGACAACACATCATGCATGCCAATTTCAGCTTTTTTATGACACATAAAGGACCGATTTGACAATATAATCTTTGCATTTTTTTACCGTTTATTTGAATTTAATTCATATTACGCAACATTTCAATGCGCAATAGAACATGATTTGACGACACATCATGCATGCCAATTTCAGCTTTTTTTATGTCACATAAAGGACCGATTTGACAATACAATGCTGCATTTTTTGACTGTTTATTTGAATTTAATTCATATTACGCAACATTTCAATACGCAATAGGGGTCAATATGAATCTATTTAAGAAGAATGTTGGACGAGGTAAAAATTCATCCATTTCATTTCTCTTAAGTCATTTGAAAAAACCTCTCTTAAGTCATTCAAAAAAAAAAAAAATTAAACTTCCTACAAAAAATGGCTCAAGATATTCCACCAGTTAAGGTTTCAATATATTGGGATGGTATTATCCTTGATGACAATAGTATAGTTCGTTACAATAAAAGACCAAACGTTCATGTTAAATGTCCCCTTGAAATGTCTTGTGAATCACTAGTCGCTTACACATATGAAAAAATGAAGGTTAGTCTCAGATGAGTATGAAATCTCTATAACGAGCTGAGATATCCACAATCGATTTCCCGTATATAGTGCTTTTGGTAGGCATTATATCAATGATGATGATTCTTTGAGGGATTATTTGAATGCGCGAAAGAATTAAAACATTGATCTACCCCTTAATGTTCTTGAGATGTGTGTTGAAAAGATACCCGAGAGGTCATGATACTTGACTCGGTCAAGTTAATACATATGGAGATATTAGTTCTTACGGGGACATTTTGAGTGGCAGTGCATTTGGAAAATCTTTTACCAACAATTTAATCAAACTTGGTAAATATGCATTCTTATATTATGATTTTGTGCAATAGCACGTGTTTATTGTATGTATTGATAAATAACCATTTTTAAATCTTTGTAGGGGCTATAGACCTGATATAAGTAATATTAGGCAATCGTCTCAATTTAGTGGAGCAGCTCATTATTATCAAAACTCTCAATTCGGTTTGGGAGCCGATTATTATAATAATTCTCGGTTCGGTGCGATTGATTATTATCAAAAAAACGCGCCGGTGGTACCATTGTGGATGAAAGGCGGTCCCTCGGTTGGTGGAGTTGATCATTCTCCACACCACGTACCATTCTCATATGTGTGGTAGTTCATCCATGATGTTAAATAATATATATATATATATATATATATATATATATATATATATATATATATATAATTTGGAATTTAACATATGCTTTTTTATCGTGAAGGAGGAGGCCTTTCTTAGATATGGCCCCGATTGTCCAAGTTATGTGGATACATTCAGTGATGGCGATAGACGCCCTAATAATGCAGGTAACCGATGATGAAGATAGTGAAGGGGATGAAGAAGATACGTATTTTAGTCCCTAACCAACTCACCACCACGTACCACCTCCGATGGCGGAAAACCCGATTCTGACACCCCGTACGGTGGCATTCGACTATATTCCATATCTTGACGATGAATATAAGGTCGTGAGGATGCATTTGTCTTGACAAGAGATAATGATCAAAGTCGCCAAAAAATGTGGATTGAATCAAAAACTCCCGTAGCCGTAGATGCGTCCTTCGCAAAGAAAATCAGTTCACATCAAAAGATATTGCGACGGGTTGTCGGAATGTATTGTATAAAGGATATGAGGGAGTTTAAGATTGATGACTCAAAAACAAATCGGTATAGAGGCTGGTTTGTAAGCGAAAGACTCAAATTTGTCGGTGGTTGCTTGGGAATTGTTAAGCGATGGTCTCATGGAAATCACAAAATTCCACCCAAAGCACACTTGTGATATGGGACAAAGTCGAGCAGATCATTTTAATTTAGATATAAACATAATTGCTAATGTGTTACTTAAACACATTGAGGAAACTCCAAAGTAACTTATCTGACCTAGTACATTATATATCTTATAGCAATTAAAATACCATTGCTAAATATTGTTTGTTTAAACTTATGCAGGATGTCTATCAAAACTTGTATTAGCATGGTCCACTCCAAATATAGTAAAATCATAAGCAAAAGAAAGGGATTTCTCGGGCGTAGACGTGCTTTTGAGATGATCTTTGGAACTTGGGAATCCTCTTTTCGGGCGGCTCTACAACATTCTAATCCTGGCATTGTTGTACAGTGGCGGCTTTTAGAGGGCAGAATTTTCGACTTCGTCTTTTGGGCATTCAAACCAAGTATTGATGGTTTTGCTCACCGCCGGAATGTGATATCGATAAATGGGACACATGTATATGGCCGATATGACATTAAGCTCCTAATTGCAGTAGGTATGGATGTAATGGGTCAATATTCCCTCTTTGCTTTCGCAATTGCCGCCAACGAGAGCAACAAGACATAAGGATGTTCTTGACTCGTCTAAAAACTCATGTTATTAATGGGTCGTCGGGGCATATGTGTCTTATCGGATCGTCATAAAGGCATATTGCACAATATATGCGTCACTACGAAGAGCGGCGGACCTCCGCATGCTTACCATCGATATTGTTTAAGGCACTTAAAGGCTAATTTGCAAACAAAGTTTAGAAATGGCACTGTAAACAAATTGATGTGGGGGGCTGCGATGCAACATCAACAAAGAAAATGGGCTGCAAAAATGGAGCTGCTAAGGAAGTAGTGAAGAGGCATATGTTTGGTTGATGAAATTAGAAGTTGAAAAATGGACGCTTTATGCTGATGGAGGAAGGAGATGAGGCATGCTCACAACGAACAGCTAGAAGTCTTTCAATGGACTCCTCAAATCTACTCGAGGACTACCTATCACCGCAATGGTAAGACTAACTTTCAAGCTGGTCGTGGAGCGATTTGCGGATAGGACAAGGCAGGCCAGAGCCATCTTAGCCGAGGACGGAACATGGATACCAAAGCCCTACAAAAAGATGGAGCACCATAGAAGAAAGGCAGAGGATCACCAAATGACCGAGTATGACGTCGTTCAACGAGTGTATGAAGTTAGAACGGGTTATTACGACGGTAAAAGAGGAAACAAACATATCGTTACTGAGTGTACAAAATCATGCACTTGCGGTAAATGGCAAACGTACCACATGCCATGTTCTCATGTAGTCAAGTGCTTTGAGAGAATGGCCAGAAATGTAACTGATTATGTGGTGGAGGAATATAAGGTCGTAAAATACCTTAGAGCATATTTCGCCCACTTCCATCCCCTTGGTGATCAAGCTCATTGGCCAGCCGCGCCGTTTTCTATGGTTGCGAACAAAAAGCATATTCGTAAATTGGGAAAAAACAAGCTAACTCGTTATCACAATAAAATGGATGTTAGCGAAAAGACTTACTCTCGCAAGTGCTCGACATGTAAGCAATTTGGGCATGATAAGCGTTCATGTGGGCAAAACTCCCGTAGTGGCAGCACATCTGGAAGTAGAAGAGTGTCTAGAACTTGATTTTTTTTTTATTTTTTTTTTTTAAAGTCTATTGTAATTTAATGATGTATTTTGTTGCTAATGGAATGAAATATTTTTCAATTATTATGAACCTCTCGTATTGGATGAATTAGTTTTAAATATTATATTTATTTTTGCACATTCAAAAGGTGCGGATTACACAATACAATAACAAATTAAAAAAACCTAATACAAAGCAGAGTAATTTTTTCTTTTCTATCTTTCTTGAACCAAAAAAGTACTTTCATAGCTTTGGGAGTAAAACAAAAGAGATTAATCAAAACCCTATAAAATATGACACTTAAACCTAAATATAACAAGTTTTCAAATGTACTTCAGAGCACTTTACAACCCCTAAAACGACGATCCGAATGTATATGTATACTTGATGTAATGAGCCGATATTATTGTACACTAAAAAAAATATTAAGTTCTATATAAAATATTTATATTCCGGTGTTTTGAAACGTGACTAATCTTCAGCCAAAATACGAAAAAAAGCTTAATTTTGAGTTTGATTTCCAAAGAATAAAGGTTGGGGTCGGGGGGGAAAGATTCTGTGCGTGAAGCCTATTTTGGTTTTTTTTTTTTTTTTTTTTTTTTTTTAACGGGTCAGTTTGGTTCCAAAAAAAAATTTTTGGGTTAAAAAAGTTCCGGACCCTCAAGTATATGCTAAAACAGTGCACTTTTAGGCCTTGTTTAGATATGATTTGAAATTAGTGATTTGAATTCAGGTTGATTTGAAGTTGAAGTTTTGTTTGGACATGCAATTTAAAATTTTTAAGTTGTATTTTTTCTCATAAATATGAAAACCCACAAGTTGTGAAAACTATCAAAACTTCCCAATTCTTATACAATGTTACCACATAAACAAATCATAGTTCATGACAACGTTAATACACTACTAGAAGGCAAATCCAAAAAATACATCTATTGATCGAATTTTAGTTTAATAAAAAGAAAAATTGAATTCACAATTTGGAATGACAAATCCAGCTTTGTTGAGAACTTGAGATTTGAAATCATGATATGAAGTTGAAGTTGAAGGGAATTTTAAATTTCATAAACAAATTGGAAATCAACATATGAATCATTCTTCCAAATCGATGGCCAAACGCTTACTTAGTTCCATCAAAGACTACTGGAGGACCTCACCTGTTGGCTCCAAAAGTGTAAAATAAACATCAAAATGTGAAAACTAAAGTTTGCAAATCTTGGCATTCATGGTGCATTGGTGATATTCATTCCTTTTTAGCATGTAGATATTTTAGTCTCCATGTGTCTATAATCACTTGTTTGAAAACTATATATTACTAGCATTTACATTTTTCAAGTAGTGCTTTGATAATGTAATCTGCCATAGTGTCCCAAAATCTCCCTCCTCTATAATGTACTATGGAGCAATAAAATTTTGAGCTTTGGAGGGGACAAGTGAGATCCTCCGTTTGTCTTCGACGGAAGTAGTCCTTCAAGTATGCTAAAACAGTGCACTTTTAGGCCTGGTTTAGATATGATTTGAAATTAATGATTTGAATTAAGGTTGATTTGAAGTTGAAGTTTTATTTGGACATGCAATTTGGATTTTTCAAGTTGTATTTTTTCTCATAAACATTAAAACCCCACAGGTTGTGAAAACTATCAAAACTTCTCGAATTCTTATACAATCTTACCATATAAACAAACCACTGTTCATAACAATATTGATATACTACTAGACGGCAAATCTAAAAAATACAACATCAGAGTAGTTACTACTTCAGGAGTAAATCTCAAAGTTCTACTACTTCAGGAGTAGATCTCATAGTTTTACTACTTCGGGGTAGAATTTAGAGTCTTACTACTTTAGAAGCAATGATAAAAGTTTACTACGTAGAGTTCAAAGTTCTACTACTTTTAGAGTAGAGTTCAAAGCTTGCTACTTTAGGAGCAACTTTCTGAGTTTGGTACAAAAGGAGCAGATTTCGGAGTTACTACTTCGGGAGTAAAGCATAGAATATTTAGATTTTTTTTTCTCAATTATTCTATCTCTTCTCAAGGTGAGTCATGACATCTTCACAATCAAGAACATGTCCATATTTATAAGCTTTACTACATATGGTCACATTCACTTCAGAGAATGGAGCTGCATTTGTAATATTTACCACAAGTTCTCATTCTTCAAGAATGAACATATTTGAACGTGCCTTAAGCATATCAAAATATGATAGCTTAGAACTTTCCCGAGATATTGCTCTTTTCGATGAGCAAATTGAATGCATACATATAATGTAGAGAATTTTTTAACATATCTTCATTGTAATCGACAATAAGTTTGTAAAATTATTACCACTGGTGGCTATAGGCCTAAATATAGTTTAGCCATAACAGGACATAATTAGAAAATATTGCCACTATTGGGGGCCATATATTTCTTGCTAATTCTACAGGATTATGGAAAATATTAAATTGCTTGACTTGTAGTAATATAAGCAATAACCCCAACTAGACTTGATTTAGGTATATAACAATAAATTTAGGGATAGAAAAATACTTACCTTTAAGATGAGCAAATAAATTATATATCTGAAGTTTGAACCTTCTGTCGACAAAGGTTTTTGTGGAGAGGGAGTACCGACCAATAGCATACTCCAAACAACTCGTCAATTTTAAATTACTAGAATTCAACTTAGTGGTAGAGGCTCGTGCTGATAACGTATTATAAAACTATATAATTGAAAAATAAAAAAGAGAAGCAAACCAATAACTTTGTAGAGAGGAGGGAGAGATTATATTATCATCTTTTCTTGGTGTCACAAATGAGAAGACAAAACTCCCTATTTATAGAAAGTTTTTGCCCCTAAACCTACTGACATATATATATGTACAAGTTACTCTACAACTTGCATTACTAATTTTGATAACAAAGATACAACTTGCAAGTGCAAGCTTTAGTTATCACTTTAAGTCAAGTGATACAATATGCACTTCTAGTTGTATAATCATTAATAATACATCCAAAATAATCATCTAGTTGTATATTTACTAATGTTTGATAAAATCTAGTAAAAAATGGGCGAAAATGATTTTTCTGCGAGTTTTTATGTTTTTCAAGCAGGTTAGTGTTTAGGTCGGGTAAGTCTGTAAGTTAGAAAACCAGATGAATGAATTTATATAATTGGAATTACAGATTAAATTAGATCAATAATAAAATGTCACGTGAATTATAAATAATTTTTTTTTTTTTATAATTCTATGTTGGCTGTTAGTAATAAGTTCATAACTCATAAGAGCATAAGTGACCCAAACCATAGGAATATTTTCGACAAAATAGATGGATGAAAGGTATACTCAGACTTTTCAAACTTTTGAGCGGGGAATCAAAGTTTAGTGGTTTTTGTCAAGAGAAACAGAAGGGGAGGTCAAAGCCTTCTCACGGCGGCTGTTCGGCTGGAGGAAGGACCTGGTGTTGATAGGGGCCATGTCCTAACTATACTAATATTATTTAGTACTATTATTACCTTAATCACAACTACATGGTCAGGGTGCCTCCAGCCTCAAAAAGGATGGCATTGCTAGAAACCGTGTCATCAACAACGTCAATCTCCTTTGACCGGAAAGTTTGAGGGGCAGACAGATATTCCATCAGTGTTAACCAAATGGTTGTAGACTTGTAGCTCACAATTGATGTTGGTTGCACTTAAAAGTTGCTTATCGGTCGGTTCGGTTCGGTTAGATTTTGAAAGTCAGTTTGCACACATGCTGGTTCGGTTAGATTTTGAAAGTCAATTTGCACACATGCTAAACCGTTAAGATATCCATTAATCTGTTGTTAATGGTTTAACCGTTACGATTCCACACAAAGATTTTTCTTCATTAAGAATCACTAACAGACAATGTGACAAACCAATATTGTACTCTTGGGAATCTAATAGGGCATTTCAGAAAATATCAAGTAATTTGCGCCTGAAAACCAAGTTCCATTAAATTGGAATCTACCAGTTTAGAATAAGTATTAGCAGGTAGAAAATAGCAAGTATAACATTTTGACAGACAGACATTCTAAGCAATATCTTCGAAGTTCCTGAAATGAGAAAAATAAATGAAACACAGAAACAATCAAACAGTAGCTATACCTAATCAGGAGCTATAACCATCAAAGAATTCCAGAACTTAATAACTGAATATAGCAATCAAATAGCAGCATGGTAACAGTCACAATTTGAATATTAAGCATTAGTCAGCCAGTTCACTAGCAATAAATTGTCTAGCACCACCAGAGTTTCAGAAAACCAAAAAAACAGTCACACATTTGAATATTAAGTCCTAACATAGGACTAGTTCATATTCAAGTCAACAAAACAATAACTACTCAATCCTAATAGTTATATGTTCCTGCTCCATGCGATCCAACGCTTAACATGAAACTTTAAGGAGCCCGTCCAAGTATGCAGCGAATGGCACCATCCATCATCACTTTCTTCAAGCTTTTCATAGTGATTCCAAACAGGTGATCGAGCTCTAGGACCACAAGCAGAGGCATGATAAAACCTAATTAACAGAGAAACAGAGAAAGTATCAGTTGATGGCTTAATGGCTACAGAACTGGAAAGTCTATTAAAAAAATTAAGTATATAAAAGCAGAAAAAGAATTAAGAGAGGATACATTGACTTGTCCAGGGTTTCTGGAAGCAAATCCTAGTACTGGTAACAGAACATATAGGTTCTCCGAAGAGACGTCCAATTACTTAAAGATTTAGTATGTTCAAATTGGCATTCTACAGATATCTTCTGATACTATATTTTAAAAGGATACTCTCTGTAAAGGCCAACTACACTAGATACTGGATTTCTAGTTTGAGATGTAATGAAGCTTTAAATAAGTCAAAAGAAGAACTCTTAGTACTATGGAAACAGCAAAAAGTAACATGGTACAAATCTGGCATACTACACTCTTCAGCAAGTAAATAAACCAAGAAAAGAACTCATAGCACTATAGTGCCAAAAAATAGTTCCCTTCAGAGGACACTTTGTCAGGGATGATTCAGATAAACATACTATACATATACAAAGAGGAAAATAGAGAGATAGAGAAAAAGCATTAAAGAACACTTCAGACAGTTGGGGGGGAAAAAAAAAAAAGATGCAACCAATAGTACCATAATTCAGAAATTCTCTTCAAAGACCACTTTTCTCAATGATAAATTTCTGCTATAAAATGTTTAGTCTTCAGATAAACATACGTGCACACAACATAAAGAGAAATCAAAATTATGTACTTTCCAACTATTAAACGAACCAAGACAACTCCTTTTGGGTGATGAACATCTACTCTAAGATATGAAGCTTCAAATAAATATGGAATATATAAAGCGACATTGCAGACTAGAGAAGAAGAGTTTATAAGTCCAATATTTTGGTGAGTCTTTTAGCAATTGAGACCTTGAACCTTTGTATAAACAGTGAGCCAATCTTTAACGCATCACGTGAATACCAATTAAGCTCGAAGACTACCAGGTCAAAAGGGGAAAAAGATGAAGTGAAAAGAAAGATGTAAGTTTCAGAGTGCTTTGGGACACTGCAAATCAGCACTTCATACTGTGCCTATGCTCAACCCAAAATGATACAAAATGTTGGAAAATAAGGATGGTAACATCTACCTTCTCAACTATGGTCAGGGTAGTTGTTTAGTTATGGGCCATTGAAATTTAAATGGGCCACAAGTCATGCATCCAAGTAGAAGCTCGGGAAGATGGAGAATGACTAGTGAAGAAGAGCCTTATATAATCAAGTTCATAGCAGCTAAACATTTTATAAATATAATTATCCTTCAACCTACTTCTTTTTATTTTATCAAGTAGTCAAAATCATCAACAGCATCAAGCACCTCCTTCAATCTAATTTTGCTCAAGTCAACGGTATAACCAAAGTGAAAGAAGATTCAGCAGTTGATTGACCAAATAACTAAAAAAACTTGAGAAGATAGCCACGAAGAAATAACAGTAAGCTATTAGAAGCAACAGAAAAAACCCATACTTGATGATATTTCAGACCTTAACTGTTATTCCATGATTTCAGTGATTCCTCTGCCTCTTCATTAAGTGTCAGTAAAAATGATCATTAACCCAGGCCCTAGATCAAATAATGACCATGCAAAGGATTATTTATGCTAATTATTATTGGGGTATTCACATTTGCCTTAGTGCTCATTACTCTTACAGTCTTACTCAATCTAGAATGGCACAACATGTACCCTCAAAGGACCGCTTAAAAGAGAAGAAAGACCAATCTCATTTACTTAGAATGGAGAAGCCACCAAACACTATAAGCGAAAAAACGTTCTTTCAAAAAGTTATTGTTCGTCGAAAATATGCAACAACAAAAAGGACAACCACAATATTTAAGTAGATGTGGTGTAAAGATGACCCTTATATATGCAATGTATTGTTCTATATTTGACAAAAGAAGCAGAATTTAACAACACATGGAAAATGTATAGAGCGAACACTTACAAGTCGTTAGCTACAAACTGTCATTTGCGTGAGTTTTTGCAGCCTTCAATGTTGTGTCATTAGTTCATTTTGTAAAATTGGAGAAACTAGGCTAATTGGAGAAACTAGGCTTTCTACATAGTGCTCCACCTCAAGACTGCTATCAATATTAGTAACCTCTGGATATCTTCTTAAGTCATCCTTTGAATTGTATATCATTAAAGTCGATCCAAACATTAAACTCGATCCAAAAACACCCAATAATTCACCTTCATTTGACATGCAAAGGGTTGGAGAAAGCATATCGATAGGATTTTTGATGGTGTAACGTTTCGTCCAAGATCCCTTAACCCCATACTCCTTCATAATCCACACCTCAGCTTGAGTTATCTGAGAATTTCTCCAATAATTACAGATTACAGATAAATCACTTCCTAACACTCCAAGATTCAAAATTAAATTTTCTTCTCTATAGAAAGGTTGCTCCATCTTCCTACATTTCTCATCAACCAAATCAATGGACATGATGCCCCAACCATCATCATCATCATCAGTGAAGCTTCCCATTCACCAACTTGCCATTCACCGACTTGCCAAAGAAGTGGATTCTACCTTGCCTTGGAAATCATCAAGTGTTCTCCAAGAATCACTCTTTAAACTATATATATTGGCATCGTAGCGATTCTTACTTTCAATGAAAATACTCACTACCTTATAATCATCGTGAACCTCATCATATCCAAAACCATACTTGACCTTGACCAGAAAATACTTCCGTATAGACATAAGGGTAACTACTTGCTTGAACTTTCTAGTTGACGGATCCCACAGAACCAAGCCATTCAACCCAATAAGAAAACAAATCAATCCATTAACAGAACCCACAATATGAACAGAATTATAGGGGGTTTTCATGGTATAATCCAAGTCCAATGCCTTAATACTAGACTCATTAAATAAAGAACTAAAAGAACAATGTTTAATAATGTGTCGTCCAGATATCAATAGAAATCTATGGTGGGTGCAATTCTTAACAGAAAAACTAAGATGGGTCCTGATAAAAGAAGGACTAGAGATTAAACTAAACCAATCTTTTGAAACACACTTGAACTGTAAGAGGGATTTAACTGGAAGCCTTACAAGAATTGCTGTGATGAGTTCTTGTGGCAAGATGGGGTTTGTCAAGATTGAATCTTTATTGCTTGAAGTGGATGGAAATTGAGTATTATTTGTGGGTTTGAACATTTTTGGGTGTTGATGATACGCTTCATCTCCCTCAGGTTCCATTAGGGTTGTAAGTTTCTCTGTTCCAAAGTTTTTTGCCCCCATTTTACTAGTAGAGGGAAGGCTTAAAATAGTCCTTTAGTCTTGACTTAGAGCCCGTTTGGATTGGCTTATAAGTTGGGCTTTATGTTGTTTTTAAACTTTTGAGTGTTTGGTGGCCAAACTTAAATCATTTTGTCTTAAAATAAGCTCAAAAAAAAAATAATTGGACCCATTTAACTTAGTTTATCTAAAAAAGCGAACTTATAAGTGAAAACGAATTTATAAAAAAAAAAAAATAAGTTGGGACTACTCCCAACTTATTTTTTTTTAAATTTTAAATGTTCTAAACGAACTTAAGCCTATAATCAATCCAAACGGGCTCTTAAGGATTAAGTAATGCCACTTTAAATATTGAGGATTAATGGTCCTTCTAAGTATGCTAAAACAGTGCACTTTTAGGCCCTGTTTAGATATGATTTGAAATTAGTGATTTTGAATTCAGGTTGATTTGAAGTTGAAGTTTTATTTGGATATGCAATTTATATTTTTTAAGTTGTATTTTTTTTCATAAACATGAAAACCCCAAAAGTTGTGAAAACTAGCAAAACTTCTCTAATTCTCATACAATCTTACCACATAAACAAACCAAAGTTCATATCAACGTTAATACACTACTAGAAGGCAAATCTAAAAAATACAACATCTATTGATCGAATTTTAGTTTAATAAAAAGAAAAATTGAACCTGAATTGTAATGTAACTACTCTTTAATATAATACCCCACATGGTACGGATAATCTCTTCATATCGAGCATGCATTTCTGATCAGATGAGCGGGAAGACGAACCAGCATTGTTACTCTAAGTCTAAGTTTTATACTTACAAAAAAAAATGAATTCACAATTTGGAATGGCAAATCCAACATTTTTGAGATTTGAAATCATGATATGAAGTTGAAGGAAATTTTATGCAGATTTCATAAACAAAGTTGGAAATCAAAATATGAATCATTCTTCCAAATCCATGGCCAAACGCTTACTTAGTTCCATCAAAGACTACTGGAGGACCTCACCTGTCCGCTCCAAAAGTGTAAAATAAACATCAAAATGTGAAAACTAAAGTTTCCAAATCTCGGCATTCATGGTGATATTCATTCTTTTTTAGCAAGTACGTAGATATTTTAGTCTCCATGTGTCTATAATCACTGCTTAAGCATAATACTGGTAATATTTGTTTGAAAACTACATATTACTAGCATTTACATTTTTCAAGTAATGCTTTGATAATGTAATCTGCCATAGCGTCCCAAAATCTCCCTCCTCTATAATGTACTATGGAGTAATAAAATTTGAGTCCGGAGCCAAAAGGGTATAAAAATACACGGTATAAACTAAAAGGGGGCGGCCAAAAATTTATATACCAAAAGGGGTATAACGTGAATCAGCCCACGTTATACCCCAACTTTTTTTTTAATCTGTCAGATTCCTTGAAACCGAAAAAAAAAAAAAAATTTACTAAAACGTGGAGGGATCCATGTTTTACGTTTCATTAATTTTTTCCGCACGGTTTTACAAATAGTTTGTAAGACGTTGTCTCTATTTAAATCATATTCGGCTGTGTTTTTAATAAAAAAAAAATTATTGATTTTTTTAATTTTTAAAGCATATAGTTAATTTCAATAATTAAATTTGTTTGAAAAAACTTAGTGTTTGGTGTAAGGTTATTTTAGTCAACTTTATATGTCGAGAAAATTAGTCGGCTTTATTTTCAAAAATTAAAATCGCGAGAAGTGAAATTGACATTCACGGCTACATTACCCGGATTTTTACATTGAAATCTATTGCATATCATCATCTTATAAGTAACTAAAGCTCGAAAATTTCGGCCAATTTGGGAAAATTAAAATTGAACGGGATAAAAGGTGTTTTTTTAAAAATAGGTTCGGTAAACCGCCTTACGGCCGTTTGTCCGCATAGATCTCGAAAAAATACGCAAGTTCAAAAAAAAAAAACGCGTAAAACGGATGTCCGGCGCAAAGTTATGACCATCTAAAGTTTGACCACTTTACAACTAGTTTTTCACCTTATATTTTTTAGACTTAGATTTATATTCAAAATAAAGTTATGTCTTGATTAAAAAATAACACGTTTAAAACAAAATCTAAAAAAATAAAACATGTCTTGTGCCGTTTAATAGTTATCATGTAATTTAACATTTATTAATAAGTTAATGTATGACGTTTATTTAACTTATATTTTATTTTTATTTACGTTTCGCATATATAACACATATTTAATTATTGCATGTGTTAAAATATTTATTTGAGTTATTCACTAAAATTAACTATATGCTTTAAAAATTAAAAAAATCAATAAATTTTTTTTATTAAAAACATAGCCGAATATGATTTAAATAGAGGCAACGTCTTACAAACTATTTGTAAAACCATGCGGAAAAAATTAATGAAACGTAAAACGTGGAGGGATCCACGTTTTAGTAAAAAAAATTTTTTTTTTTCGGTTTCAAGGAATCTGACAGATTAAAAAAAAAAAGTTGGGGTATAACGTGGGCTGATCCACGTTATACCCCTTTTGGTATATAAATTTTTGGCCGCCCCCTTTTAGTTTATACCGTGTATTTTTATACCATTTTGGCTCCGGACTCAATAAAATTTTGAGCTTTTGGAGGGGACAAGTGAGATCCTCCGTTTGTCTTTGACGGAAATAGTTAGTAAGGACTAAAAGTGCATTGCTTTAGCATACTTGAAGTACTATTAATGCTTCACCAAATATTTAAAGTACCATCATAATTAATAATTCATAAGTCAAGCTTAAAGGACTATTTTGAGTTTTTTTTTTTTTTAATGACAAGGGACCTGCAGTCACTATGCTTCGGGTGCACACAAGTAAACCCCATTTTTGTGCAATAGCCGCAAATCACACAGGAGAGATAACCCGCACTAGACAAATGTCGTTCGACGAGCTCGGCACAGAAGGCAAATTCCCTGCCTCCTTGATGGTATTATGAGCTTTTTCTCAATAAGTTAACTTTAAACGTTTCATTTTTATTATAGCTCACAAATGTCTAATTTGTTTTAGATTACAATTCACAAGTTTCCACTATCCAATCAAACACTTTCGCATAAATTGGACGGATAGAGTTTCTACTATATTAGAAGAGCCAGCGAGCCACATGGATCGACATGTTAATTATTGGAGATTAAAATTCATCTGAAGGGCATTTAAGCCATTACATAAGAAGTCATGTGCGAGGTCCTCTATGATGTAGTGATATTCTTCATAGACCGGATCATTGCTGCTCCATTTATTTAAGCATAAAGTAATAAATATTTAAGGTAAGATTTTTTATTTGTTTCATTCGAAAGAAAAATTTCAGATATAAGGTTTGATTAAATTTTAGGGATAAGGCACCATTACCCCCCTGAACTATACCCGAATTTGCTACGACACACCTTACCTTTCCCAGGGTCCTATTACCCCCCTAAACTTATTTAAAACGGAATAATTACCCCCTAAAAGCTGATGCCCACTCTCATATGGGAGAGTGACATACACTCTCCTTGCCACATGTGTATTTATTTGTTTTCTTTTTTTTTTTTAATTTTTTCAGCTTACGTGTCAATTTTTTTAAAATAAAAATAAAAAACTGAATTTTCATTAAAAAAAATGAGTTTTAAAACCCGTCTTTTTTTTTAATTTGAAAATTTGATTTTTTTTAAACCCATTTAAAAAAAAAAAAAACTAAAAACATGGATTAAAAAACTGAATTTTCTTTTAAAAAAAAGGATTTTTAAAACCCTTTTAAAAAAAAAAAAATTGAAAATTTGATTTTTTTTTTTAAAACCCTTTTTTTGAAAAAGAAAAAAAAGCCGAAAAATGATTTTTTAAATATGGAAAAATGGATTTGTTAAAAATATGGAAAACTTGATTATTTTTTAAAATGTCTTAAAAAATCTTAATTTTCATGATTTCATTTTCTTAGGACACTTTTATTTTTCAAATAAAATCTAGGAAAAGTGTTTTTCTTGCCAAAATGTCAAAAAACTGAATTTTTATAAAATTTTGAAAAAAATTAATTATTTTCTTAACATGTGGAAAACCCTTTTTTTAAAACTAAATGTGGAAGACTAGATTTATTTTCAAATTTTAAGAAAATGCAGATTTTTAAGAAAAAAATTAAGTTTTCCTTTTTTATGTTTTTCACTCTCTCAAAGAGAGTGAAACACACTCTTTGCCACATCAGCATTTAGGGGGTAATTATTCCGTTTTAAATAAGTTTAGGGGGGGGTAATAGGGCCAGGGAAAGGTAAGGTGTGTCGTAGCAAATTCGGGTATAGTTCAGGGGGGTAATGGTGCCTTATCCCTAAATTTTACTTGCACGTTTGGATATTGTACAAAATTAATAGAATAATAAGATATGTGCTAATAAATATTTAAAAGATTTTTATATCTATTAATAGAATAATAAACTATATTTAAAGTGTAGGAAATTATTACTAATAGTCTGGTATATCTTATTAAGTAAGTTGTATTCATTTCTTATTAATAAGTTTCGAAAGATACATGTTTTAAAAAATATTTATTCTCTATTTTAATCAAATACGTGAATAAAGCTATTCAAAAAAATATTTATCTTCGTTATTAAATTTCATAAAATAAATACATAAAAGCTTCTTCTTTATAATTTTTAATTTACTTTTACTTATTACATTTTAATATGCTTAGTTACACATCATACCTCATAGGGGTGTAGGTGTATAATTTTCATAGTATAAGAGGTATTAAAATATAAGGGTTGCATCCGAAACTGATTCATAATAAGTTCATGAAATATCAAAGCAAAACTTAGAGAAAATTAAATGAAGAAATTTAAAGAAAAAAAGGTGGTTTTTGATTGAGCCCGAAAAACACTAAGATGTGTGTACACATATTCTTTAAAAAGGATTTAGATAAGAGTAGTTGTTTTGTACTTTTTTTAAAAAGAATTCTTCTTAATGCATCCGGAGAGAGAGCAATTAGGAAAAAGGCATTATACGCGATTAAAGGGATTTGAACCCTTTACTTCAATCGTGGAAGGCAGGGAGCTCGTCAAAGCTAACGCTCAACCCATTTGTCTGTACCTGAAAATATAAGATTATAACAAATGCTATTTAAATTATAATTGTATTTAGGTAATAAAACTTTCATAATTTTATTATTAGACCGACTCATTTTTCGTGTTGGGCTACGGCGTCCCATTATATACTAATACTAGAGAGACCCTCTTTTCAAAACCGATGGATGATGGTCTTTAAAGCTTTTCGGAAACAAATTTGCTTATTCTCAAACGTATAAATATATGTCAAGGGAGCGATAAAACAACAAAGCGCCTGTAGCTCAGTGGATAGAGCGTCTGTTTCCTAAGCAGAAAGTCGTAGGTTCGACCCTACCTGGCGCGCCACTTTGGTTCTTTTTAATTCATTTTTTAATTTAGGCCATTATATTTCAATTTATTCAAGATGAATGGTGAATGCTGTCTTAATGCCTGGTTACAAATTCAAACCAATTATCAAGTTTTAAGGAAATTTGGCAATCAAACTATCGTGATCTATCGAGTAAACCAACGTTACAACAATAACATACCGATTTAAACCCCCACAAAATGAAGTTTGGTGAATGAACCAACATTATAACATTTATATGAAAGTAAATATATAATGACGATACGAGCGTCGTTGTAACATCACATAGTATGCTTTAATAGTATTAAATACCATCACATATTATGCTTTAACGGCATTAAACAGAAAGTATTCAAATATACAAAATCATGCGATCAACATAAAACATGAAGCTTACATGTAGGAACACCATCGAATGTCTAATCAAAAGAATATAAACTCACAAGTCTAGCCTAAATCTTGAGCAGCTAAAATAATCAAAAGAATACATAACCATTATAGGTGTATTTTTTTTCGGAACAAGAATACTACGAGGGTGTTTAAATTGGCTTTTTAAAAGTAGCTTATGAACTAAAGTGAAAAGCCATTTTGGCTTTGTGGCCTTTCCCTTTTTAAAGTGTTCAAAGATCTTTGTTAAGAAGAAACCATAAGGAAGACCATGTCTACCCTTATTGGTATGTACGACCTTAATCATGTGCTCGATCATTAGAGACGGCAGGCTAACGGATTGATGTTTGCTAGAGCTTCAAGGAGATACAAGTCGATGATAAAAGCTTTGCTTCTTCCCTCAGTTCTTGGCAGCAACACTTTGTTAATAAGCTCGAACAGAAGCTGATTTTCAGGATTTAGTTGTTTTTTGAAGATACATTCTCCAGTGGTTGTGCCTTCGAGCTTGACAGTCAAGTCCTTTACAGACTTTATTCCGTCGGTAGGTACACCAAGGATATTGCTTAGCCTTACTTCATCCAATTTAATCTCAGATCCATTCACATAAGATATCAAGGTGGTGTAGTCATCAGAATAGCAGAGGTTTGCATAAAATTCCCTTACTTCTCCGCCCTAAACACTTTTAGTCCGGAGCAACAAAACGACGACTCCATTATGGAACTCGATCGATCTCACTAATTCGGTCATTCCGTCGTACTGTTGATCTTTTCATAAAACACTCTCCCAAGTAGCACTTTTGCTTCTCGCATTCTCTTTGCCGCCCAGCTTCTAATTTTCTAAGCCTTCGTCTTTTTGCAGAGTGATCAAGTAATCCTTTTGAACTGACTTTTCTTTTTCTAAAAGATGAGCATCTCCCCTTTTCTTTGGAATGTGCATCCTTCTCCTCATATCCTTTTTCCTTTTCATTTCTTCTTTCCTTGGAGTTTCTTTCTTCTTGAGTAGGATTTTTCTTTTTCTCTCTCGAGACTTCAGAAACCACGATATTCTCCGGTAGATCAATTTCCTTGTCGATGAGCCTTTTTCTCAGCAGCGTTGTTCTTTTTTCCCTCCAGTTTCCTTTGACTTCTCTTGAGTAGAGGCACCAGATTCCTCTGTAAACTTTCCTCTTGACAATTTTTCTTTCAGACTTCCATAGTTGCCTTTTTACACTATTTGAACAACATCATCACAAAACATCTCACTCTCTACTCCCTTCTCTGCCATTCCATGTGTCTTTAAGTTTTCCTTAGAGATTTTATTTTCATCGCAGATATGCTCCTTTGCACTGACTTGATCCTCTGTGTCCCCACCCTTTTCTTCATTTTCTTCAAAGTCCTCAATGTATTGAAGAGCTTCCACGATAGTCTCAGTAGGTTTGGAAGGAGTATTTTCAGAAGAAGGTACAAATTTTTTGTGAGTCCTGGAAGAGTCCGAAATTTTGGGTTTCGAGGGAGTGATAGAAGGATCTTGATTGAACAAAATAGGGAATTTTAGGGAAGAGGATTGAGGTTCTGGTTCTGATGAGATTGAGCTTTTAGAAGGTGAGAGAGCAATCTTCATTTTAGGTATAGTCGAAAATTCGTTTTGAGACATGATCAAACCGAGAGAGAAGGAGGTGGAAGCCCGTTAGTTCTTCACTAAGAGATGGAAGCCGCAGTTCTTCACTAAGAGTTCTAGAGAGAGAAAAGTCTGAGAGTTCAAGAAGAGTGGGGGAAGGGAGCCTTTTAGTTAAGGGAAGTTAGCGACGAACCATTTTGATTGGCTGGGAGAACTTTTCTTAATCAATTGGGTTGGTTCAGATAGATGAGGTGTTTTGGATCAACAAGGTTGATATAAGGAAAAAGTTTAACGACATGGCACCCTTTAGCAATTTAAAGACATATCAATACTGAAGAATTACTAACTTGAGTTTAGGGAACCAGGTTCTTTGACAAACGAGAATTAGCATGAACTCTGGGCAGAAGTAGATTCTTCAATACTTTAATCATCCTAGTATTTCCCTGTGTGTATACATTTACTCTTGTCAATCCCAGTCATGTAGAAGAACCTTTGGGGGAGCAAAATAAATTTCTTATAGATGGGAGAGTGTAGAGCCAGTTTTGCCACAATCCAAAGGATACACTCTCATTTTGGTAGGTCTTGAGTGAGAAAAAGAAATTAATTTATTTTTGTTCGACGCAGTCTAATATTTGAGCCACACTGAGTGTCCCTTTTGAATGGCTCTTCTCACTCAAGCCTTTTGGCAGAATTATTTATCAGACTTAGGAACCCAAACTAATTTGTGTCCCTTATCATGATAAAACGGATGAATCAAATTCTTCTTTGTCCAAGCAGCGCGGCACCTACTTCCTTGCCCGGAGACCAGGTCCCTCCATTTTGAGTTTCTATTGATGGATTTCTTTCTTTTCAGAAGATACTGATGTCTAATTCTTAAGGCATCTTTGCAGCAATTTCTCCAAGCATTGTGTGTATTCAGACGATTTCCACTCTTAGCAATGATTTTTTAACAGGGTTGTTAGAAGTTTTATCATTCTGAACGTCTGAATGAAATAACATGGGACATGGAAATAACATCATAAAAACTGAAACTAAAGTCTGGTCATGCACATGAATACATATAGATATAACATGAGTAAAATATTATTATAGGGAGAGCATAAGTATAACCGACAACATAGTTTGGTTACTTGTACCCTACCAGCAACGCTCTCATACTTTGCCAGGGATATGAGATACAAATATAACATGAAAGGATCCAAACATTATTAAGGAATCGTCCTAAACACGGGCAGAGCGATCCTCATCCTACGGTGGCTAATGTTGTTTCAGGCTGCTTGAAGCCATCTCGGTAATCTGTGCAACTCCCAAAAACATGAACATGGAAAATAGATGGCACTTGAGCCCATGGTTTTCATAAATCATAACTTGCATGTACATGGATATCACCTCATAATATTCTTGCATGAAAACGTGTAAAGCATGTAGAGTATTTTCTTCAAAATAAACATAATAAATTATAACTTGCATGTAAGAACCCATGGAATGCAAAGTATGGGTTTTCATGGATTACTACGTGATTTTCAATAATCATAATGAAATATCAAGAACTCAATAATGGATTAATAATACTTCAATACTTAGTATAGCATGGTACATGGACCTAGGGTTATCATGAGCGTGGTTAAAAACTCTAGTTTTCGTATAACTTCATACTTTATGGAAGAAGTGGCGTGGGGGAAAAACAAAGATGTTCCCACACGTAGATAGTAACCCTACATACTTGGTAATGCTCTAAACTTGTATTAACAATCTGATTTTGGAATAAGAGTTCCAAGGTTTAAGTCTTGAGTCCTTTAAATGGGTTTTCTTGAAAGCCCTATATTAAGAACAATGATTTCATTGTTAGATTATGAGAACACATGTTAGAATTCACTTGGAATGGTTGGAATAGACTTACCTTGGTGTATTCTAATGGTAGGGAGAGAAGAACTTCGTACTAGGGCTTGAAGAATGTGAAAAACTGATTTTTAGGAGTTAAGTGTTGTATTTATACAAGTCCTGGCTCGTCCCCAGGCCTTGCTTCGCGAGAATTTAGACACGCCAGGCCATCTTGGGGCGCCACAAACCAGTAAGGTAAGGCCAAAGCGAGGATTTTTGTGAGCCTGACTTTCTCGCCTCGCGAGGATTTTGGCGAGCCCGGAATGTCTTCAGTAAAATGGCCATAACCTTTTGTAAACATGTCCGATTGACCTCTATAATATACCGTTGGAAAGATATTTCAAAGGGCGACAAATTTTTTGTTTTACATTTTCTCAAATTCTTAACATATTTTCACTAAATCGGGCTGGAAGGCAGATCTACAGAAAACTTAGTCGATTCTATCGAATCTGAGCACCCCTGTATTAGCCATTTTGAGACGATCATATCTCCTTGATCCGGACTCTGATTGGTCTCATCCTTATATGCATGGAAAGATATTTCTATGTACTACAAATTTCATTAAGGAACCTTTTCCAAATTCCTAATGAATCAAGGTGTTATGGTTGCCCCAAGTAGGCTCCTCAGCCATTTTCGCAAAACGTTCAAACCTTCAATTTCCTCTGAAACTCTAACGATACGAGTCTAACCTTTATTTTAAGATACGGGGTGTTACAACACTCTACTTTTGAGAGGGACATTTTTTAATAACGTGTCCAGGTTTCCTACACTTGAAGCAGCAACATTGTTCTCTTGATTTTTCTAAGTTTTCTTTTCGAGACTGGTTATTTCTTCGAGCTTTCTTCTTGCGTCCTTGATTAAAACAGTCCGGGTCAGCCTCCTCCTCTCTTAAGTTACTTTTGGCAGCTGCGTTGTGTCTCAGTCTCTCTTTTTCTTTCGACTTTCTTCTTTCTAGATCTTGCATGGTTTTGTCATTTTTTTATCTTGAGAAGTTCGAACTTTGTACTGAGCTTGGCAAATCCATTATGTGTACTTTTAAGAGCCTCCCAACTATCCTTTGTTGTCTTACAAAAGGCAACTAAGTTGTATTGACCTGATCCAATGCTTCGATCCAAAATCCTTTTAGCATTTTTATCCTTTTGCAGGGTATAGCTATCTTGTGCAGGAGTAGGAGTGCCATCTGAGATAATGTCCCATAGCTCTGGGTCCTCAGCAATGATGAATTTTTCTATTTTGCCCTTCCACCAGTCATAGTGTTCTGCACTGAATCTTGGTGGTTTTGAGATACACTCCCCCTTCGTTTGGTTTGACGAGCTAGCCATGAAGAGGATCCTTTCTAGGTGTTAATATTTTAGAAAGTTTGGTTTGACGAGCTAGCCATGAAGAGGATCCTTTCTAGGTGTTAATATTTTAGAAAGAACCCGCTCTGATACCAATTAATGCAAGCCGTGTGTCCACTAAATACTATATGAGCGACTTGGTTAAGTACCAATTCCCTTATGTAATGCCGTAAGTACAAAAGGCAAGATATTACTGTGGAAAACTCCTTGCTCGCGGATTAAACATTACGACCTACCCCATTAGGATTTCAACTCCACTACTCGAGCAACTTCAGGTTACAACTCTATGGAAGCTAGGAATTAACTCCTATAATCCCTCACCTTTACAATAACGCTTATGCAACCTAGGAACTAACCCCCGTAGTCTCTCTTCACTTGCAATGCTCCGATTGCAAGCACATCCACTTGACTAACTCTAGCCAAAGACCACTAATACATTTAGACTAATCCTAGCCTAATGTACCACTCAACAGCTTGAGGAAACATACTTCCAACAAGCACCCTTTGGGACTTTTGATCTACCTACAAACAACTTCATTTAAAGAGAAGAGTAGGTTTACAATTTAAGCACGAACAAATAAAGACTCACAACAATATAAAGAACTTAGACTAGATCTTGTATATGGATCAGGTTCTTCAACTTGTAGGTGACTCTGTTTTGGAGAGATCTTGAGAACTTGTGTCGCTAGCTTTGCTCGATTTAGATTAGGTTTTCAAGTCTACTCAATATGTTGCCATCATGTTGTATATATAGTAGGAGCATGTGGGATGGATAGATACCATTTGTTCACTTTGACCTAAAGCATGGGCCAACTCACAGTTGTACTTGTGTGTAGCAAGTGACTTGAATTTACAACTGTCTCTGCCGACAGCGCAAGGTGCACAGAGAGCAGATTATAGACCAGGTCTCTGTCTGGTTCTGAAACAGTTTGATAAATCATCAAAACACGAATGCACTTGGGACTATCAGAGTTGAAGATGGAGTTGTCTTTGGTTGTAGTTTTTGCAAATAATATTTGATTGTTTGAATGTATTGAATGTGAAAATGGGGTTTTAGGTGTTTTTCAAATTCCAAATATAACTTCAAGTCGTATTTGAAATTTATGGTTAAACACTAACTTTCAAATAAAATGGAAAAAAGTGAAAAATTATCATGAGTAAACAGGTCCTAAGCACTTTTACGTGGCACCTATGTATCTCATGAACGCTTGCGTCCATGAAATTGTGTGTGTGAAAGCCACTTGTCTTTGACATGTCCAAAAAACAAATTAGTTAATGGCAGTTGTCATTTAAAAAATAATAATTACAACACTTATAATTATTGAAAAAAATTACAATAATTAACCTTCTGCTCCAAAATTCTTTTCCCCTAACCCCTACGTATACTCTTTCCAACTTTCTTCTCTGGCAAACCGGTCTATCCCATCTTCAGTAATAATCTTTACACGGTCAAAGATATCTACTCGGTTAGACAAATCATGAGTGCTGCAAAATTAGATATTTTGAAAATAGCCATTTGTTTAGTTTTACTGTATGCACGTTGAAAATCTCTTTGAAAGATGTATTTCTGGTCATGTTTCACTGGTGTTTCCTTCGACCATCTTTTAATGTACTTGATTTTATTGGTTTTCTTTTTTGCGATGTAGTAATAGCCTAATTATGAAAAAAAAAAATGTTGGTCTTGCAACAATGGAGAAGAGGCACCACGGAATATGGATGAAGGTGGAAACGAAAGCATTTGGAAAAAATAGTGAAAAATGAGGAAGGTGTGTGAGCCCCTATATTGAAATGTAAAAAAGAAATACATAGTAAATTTTGAGGGGGGAAAAGAAGAATAAAACTAGAAAAAAGAAGAAAAAAACTAATTTAAGTTGTTCACGCGCCAATGTGGAGTGCACCAATACACACACATTTGTCATGTCGTGTTCGCAAATGACATGTCTGCTGTCGTTAGTTAAGTTTAAGTGTCAAGTTTGAGGACAGTTTAACTTACAAATTGTGTCAAGTTTGAGAGGCTATCTAGGTATTTAGTCTAATCAGTAAAAACATCTTTTTTTTTTTCGTAATAATTAATATTTTTTTAGGGGATGTGCTTAAGACTAAGTGAACACCTATTTTGAACTAAAGGGAGTAACATTTATTTATGCAATTTTTCATAAATCATAAAAGTTTGAAAAGTCCATTCAGAAGGTCAAGTTTTTAACACACTTTGGTCTCGAGCACAATTAGCAACTTCTTAATAGTCAATGATGTTCCAAACGTTTAACACAATTTCATCGAGTTCGTTGCGTTTTGCACCCCTAACATATGTCCTTTTTGGTGATTTGCACCCCGTTCTATTTTTATTGGCAGAATGGCTTGGGACCCCTTGAACTTGTCATCTTTTATTTAGTGCACATTTAAACTATGCGTTGACTTAATTACCCCTGAACTTGGTAATATGATAGCCTTGACCCTCCTAGATGCTGATGTGCACAAAGAGCGTGAATACACTCTCTTTTAGGCACGTGGAAGGGTCAAAAATCAAAAATTCATTTTCAAGTGGAGTATTTTTCAACCATTAATCGCCACATTTCAATATAATGATTTATCTGTTCCAATTGTATTTCTTTTTTGTTTTTCTTAATATACATTACGTATTTTATCCCAATTGTGTTTTTCTTATTTCAACTATGGATTTTTTTTTTTTTTGGGATCCAAATCTAAATAACTTAGTTGAAACTCTATTTGTTTTAGCCAAATAAAAAAAAGGTTTAGCAAAAGTAATGAAGTCTAGACGGGGTATTTTCTTTTTGTGCAATTACTATTTATTTCAACTCTGCATTATTTTTTTCAGGTCAAATTTTTAAAAAATTGGATGATATTTTTTTTATTTCTTTTTTAGATGCAATGATTATTTGTTCTAACTGTTTATTTCTTCTTTTCCTGGCCAAATACATAAAAATAACTTGATTAGATTATCATTATCTTTAGTCAAATAAAAAAGTATGGTCAAAATATTGTTGTTTCATTTTTTTTTTTTTAGATATTCCCGAAAGAGATGATTTAAATAATTGGTGAACTTAAAAAGGTAATATATATATATATATATATATATATATATATATATATATATATATATACTGGAATATCTAATATTTTCGCTATATGTTTCTCCTCCCAATGGATAAAATACCATACCACAGTTCTGGTTTGATGAAAAATCCATCTTAAACTGTAACTAAAGAAAAAGTTTGGTCAAGGTCTTTGGTGAGTTAGCTAAAAAAATACATTTATTGGATTCTTATGTAATTACATCTTCTACACTCTTGATGTATTTATGAATATTTATATTATTGTGTAATTACATCTTCCACACTCTTGATGTATTTATGAATATCTATATTACAATTGCAACGATTTTGTGATTCATTATGATAGACAATATTTATTTTATTTTTCAGTGTTGCAATCAGGGAAGCTGAAAAGTTGGACGGAGAATATGAATGAGGGTAGTAATGGGCATGACAGACCGCCTTGAGAACAATCACAATTTGTCATCATCGGTACACCATAATAACTTGATCTACTATAGTGTACATCATAGAGGACTGCAACTAACCATGAAGTAGTGGGAATTTCTAGCTTCTGAGATTTTAAGTGCACTCGACCTTTATTCTCATGTTATTTGTTAGAGAAGAGGCATATAATTCAAGATTAAACTTATGCAGCAAAAATGGAAATGCCATTATTGCTGCCATTGCCAATGTTTTTACCTGAAACTACTCCAATCTCTTATATTTCATCTTTCGCTTCCTATACGAACTTTTTATGTTTCTACTGTACCTGTATTTTTTTGGGTTAAATGTAGTTTATTTTAATTGCGCTGCTTTATGAGTGTTTCTGTCACAAACTACAATTTTAACTACTGACTTTATGTCTGCTTTATTAGTTACATCCTTCTGTAAGTTTCTTCCATCATAAATATTATAATAACTTTTATAATTGAGACATGATGATTAACCAATACTTCAATCTTTGTGCCTTTTTTTGGGAATCCGCGACTTTTGTAGGACAAAAAAAAAAAAAAGTTGAACCAAACTAATACAAAAAAAAATAAAAAAATAACACAAATAGGATTCACGCACTAATTTAGTGCGTGAAAGGACCAAACTGCAAAAATAACAGTTTGGCCTTTCACGCACAAAATTTGTGCGTGAATGAGGCCTACATTTTGTTGGGCTCAGATCTTTGTCTCCTCTCTTTCCTTGCACCATCTTCAACTATTCCCTTCATTTTCTTCTTCTTATTAATTACTTTTCCTCCTCTTTTTTATTTTTTTTTATTTTTTTATGGTGAACAAATAAATGGGTCCTTTTTTTTTAAGTTGAGAATTAAAGAATATTGAGAACACATATAGATTTTTTGACGGTGCACCTTTTATTCTTTTTTAATTCTTCTTTTTGTTTTCCTGTTATTATTCTGCTAGGATCTTGGTCTATCTAATACTGTTTGATTTATATTTCTCTGTTTCACTGTGTATAGTTCATTTTGGGGTCCGGAACCAAAATGACTCAATAAAAAATTAAGTGAACCAAAATACCCCAACAAAAAAAAAAGTTACGGAGACGGAGCCGTTAACTGCTTTAGCGCAGTATTTTACTACGCTAAAGAATTTTTTTTTTTTTTTTTTTTTTTTGCATAGCTCTAGCACTGAAGAAAAAAATTTGGTAAACTTTTTTTTTTTTTTTGAAAAAACTTAGTGTTTTTTCCATACTTTGACCAACGATTAGTCGTGTGTCAAGATTCCGAAACGTTAATATTTTATATAGAACTCGATATTTTTTCTCGCGTACAATAATGTAGGCCCAATACATTGAGGATACATGACGTTCGGATAGTCATTTTAGGGGTTGAAAAGGTGCCATCAAGTAAGTTTTGTTTGAAAAAAACTTAGTGCTTTTTTTCATACTTTGACCAACGATTAGTCGTGTGTGTCAAGACTCCAAAACGTCAATATTTTATATAGAACCCGATATTTTTTTCGCGTACAATAATGTAGGCCCAATACATCAAGGATACATAGACGTTCGGATAATCATTTTAGGGGTTGAAAAAGTGCCCGAAGTAAGTTTTATTTGAAAAAACTTAGTGTTTTTTCCATACTTTGACCGACGATTAGTCGTGTGTCAAGACTCCGAAACGTCAATATTTTATATAGAACCCGATATTTTTTTCGTTGCATAATAATGTAGCCATTACATCATGATACATAGACGTTCGGATAGTCATTTTAGGGGTTGAAAAGGTGCCCGAAGTAAGTTTTTTGCACTTTTTCGGCAAAAGTGCAAAAAGTGGTTTTACGCTCTGGTTTTACGCTCCCAATGAAGCTCTTCGCGTTGGTGAGAATTTTCGGCAATATCTCCTTTTGTTTCTTGCACTTTTCTCTTAGTAATTGGAATTGGCTCTTTCACTCTTTCAAATTTTGTTCTATTTATCATCTAGTTTGACCTCTGTTTTGGTGATTTTTCTTTGTTTTATTGCACTTTCTTTGTTGGTAATTCAGATTTGGTGGGTGTATGGTAGTTTCTATTCTTGTGAATGAAATTTCTAGCAAGAAATTGTTCATGCATGTCACTAATTGTATGTAATTTCTTAGCTTATATTTTCTTTAAGGAGTTGGGTAATTTGCTTAGGGTTTGAAATTCAATAATGAGACCTAGCCAATTTATCTTTTGCCGGTCATCTTTTTATCATCGTAATACCTTTCCTTCAATTATTATATTCCTGACTATGAGTAATCAGTGATTTTCTTTAGATATGTTGTAGTAATATTTTGATAGCAAAGGAGTTCTTTCGTCTTCTTGGGGTTTTGATCATTCAATCAAAGGTTCACTTCATAGTTAGACATTAAACGCGTTGGTAAAGGTCTAATTCATGACAGAACTCCTTTCGTTACTTTCCC
This sequence comes from Lycium ferocissimum, assembly GCF_029784015.1. Lineage (NCBI taxonomy): Eukaryota > Viridiplantae > Streptophyta > Magnoliopsida > Solanales > Solanaceae > Lycium > Lycium ferocissimum. Next base: position 120,024 of record NW_026725958.1, read on the forward strand.
TGTTGAAGTGTCAATGTGTTGTATTCTGACTTATCAAAGGTGAGATTCTACTTCGTGTACCTTGATTTGACTTATCAATTTTTCTTTTTATGTTTGCTCTCTTCCTTCTTTCTTATTAGTTTGCAATGTTATTCACTTCCCAACGACCAACACACCAAATCCTTATGTTCAAAGTCCTTTCGATTCCATATATAGCTGGAGATTTAACAATTTCTGCGGACGTTATTCCTGAGGTTTTAGGTTCGTCCAATGCTGACAACGCTGCAGAGATTCACTGAAACTCAAGTACAAGGCGAGCCTTTTAACACCAGTGATGATTGTAGGTGCTATCTGTTTCGCGTATACTCAAAATAGTGAAATTTCTCTGTAACAAATGCTAAGCTACAATAGTTAGGGAATCAGCTTATTGAAGTGAAATTAAAGTAGCAATTCAAACGACATTCTTGCCTTCTCTTTGTTGAAGAGTCAAAGTTCTCTACTCTGTGTAGTTATCAAGCTGAATTTAATTCCAGGTTATCTTAGTGCTTTTAAATTGATGTATAACATGCTCTTCCTTGATCTCCAGATGAGATACGTTATGCAGTAATGAAAAGTATAATCCTCTCAAACTTTTTTTGGTGTCATCTTAGGAGGGAAATGGATAGCTTCTTTGTGTTTACTCTGCTTTTTACAGTGGGTTTTGTCGGTGACTTTTCAATTTCTTCATTACAGAGGAACACCAAATGAGCCTAACATTGCAAATCATCACGTGTCGATGTTGTTTGGCGGAAACCCATTTTCCTTTCTTCTGAATTCAGCTCATTGAAAGCATCATTTTAATCTCTCAATATATGACATTACTGAATATTTATGATTTATATAGTTGGAATATAACGGTTGCATTTTACAGGTTCTGAAATTGGAAATTGCTCAAGGTGCGGAAGAGGGGACACAACTTTGATCATAAGAGGTTATTTCTAAACTTTTTGTATGCTGATGTTATATGTTTAGCTATAATGTTATCGGCTGAGTTTTGCTCCTTTGTTTCTTTATTTCTTTTATTATGGGAATTTGATGGATTTTATTAGTTTTTCTATTCTTTAGATCCTTTTTTGGTTGGATTTTGTTACATGCATCTTAGTATCTGCACCTGATTTACACATGCATGCTCAGTTATACTAATATATTTAGGGGCTTGGTCTGAGTACATTCTTGTGACTTTGTGAGCTAAGATAACATTTCAAGGGTGATTTTTTGTGATGGCCCAGTTTGTAACAAATGTTCAGCATAGTCTTGATAGTAAGAAAAAAAGATTACTTTACTAATCAACCTGAAAGAATGATTGTTTTGTGCTACATTACCAAGTTATAGTTTTTTTTTTAATGGTGCAGAAGAGGACTACTTGAAATAGAGAGAATGGGAGATGAAATTATTGAACTGGTAATTCTACAGGCTATAATGAATTATTTCAATTGCAGGGAAATACAACAATGACTAAAGAATTATGTTGTTGAATACTGCACTAAGAGTTCACAACCTCGAATTTTGAAGATGGTTTCTAGGAAAGACAATGTGGTGATGAACTGCACACAGGTATATACTCATTCTATAACTTAGTAATTTGATTTCCCAATCTGCTGACCTGCTTCATTTATTTCAACGTAGACGTACAAGAATATATCATATCAAATTGATACGGTAGTCTCATAATCCCTTCACCTCTTTACCATTTGAAATCTTAAAGAATGATTGTCTAGAGAAAAGGTTTAATAGACATTCTGCACGTATATTGTGGAATTTTGATTGGGGAGGAATAAAAGGATTTTTCAGGGAGAAGACATGGTGTTTAATTGATTCAAACAGTATATTCATAAACCAGTGATAAATATCTTGCTACAACTGCTTGCTTATGTTTACAACATTGTCATTGTACTTTTTTTTAAAAATCATGGTATAAACTAGCCAAATAATAGTGTAAGTTAAACGGATTACTTTATAATATAAAACGTATTATGTTTTGTTCTTGAATGGACATAATCTAGAGTTTACCACAAGTCTAAACAGTACTACGAGCTGAGTGAAAAAAGCAATCAATACAAAATTAATTTCATCTGCTAACAATGAGGTGATCATAAAAGCAGAAATTCTTTTCCTAAAAGATCATTCATAATGCCATCCAGTAAAGGATCCGTTCATGTTTTACATAAATAGAGAGGCGAGGGAAATCTTGCTCAAACATTTCATATAAACAGAAGGAGATGGTTAGGAGTTGATGAAGGATAGAATAATATTTTTGAAATCCGGATACAAGAATTCAAGTGCATATTTCATATGAACTGGCATTATGGTTTTAGCTCGAAGATTCTGAAGGGTGACTCAGCTTTTCAACTAGAGTTGGTTGTGGGACCTGTTGGCATAATGCACACTTAAACATGGGAATTCGAGGTCAGTCTAAATATCACGGAAATAACTCAATTCATATTTGTTCTATATGTTATTTTGCTTGAAATTGTTGTAACTTTAATATGAACTCATCTAGCTTATTGTAAGCAGGACTTCGCAACATATGCAGAGGCATGCTTTCTGGTATTTAGTGACATGGTGAAGCATTGGATCACACTCAACAAACCTTATACATATTTGTGGTACAAGGTTATGATCTCGGCAGCCAGTCATCACAGGGGTGATGACGATGATATATCCTTCTTCATGACTTTTATAGAGAAGAAAACGGTGGCAGGTTCGAGCCTTACATTGCTGCACACAATGTCCTGTTGGTTCATACAACTGCAGTGAGCATTTTAGAAAGAAGTATCAGGTAGTCAATAGATATACTTTCACTAACTCGATTCACCAGCACTTTTATGTCCACAGTGATAAATCAGACAGCCCTTATTTTACAAAGTTCTCTTTTGCTTGGCAACATCTAGCAGTAAATCGCATAATGAGCCATTTGATCTTGTGTTTATGTATACTTAGAGGCTTCCATGGAGATCTTAACGAAAATTTAATGATTATGTTACAGGGTGCTATCTAGAATTGGTTGGCTTTAATCAGATCTGGATTACATTGCAGCACTTCGTTGATGTAGCTTCAGCCAATTATTATTCCTTTTTAAAAAACTGACAAGAGGTATGGATTAATTGTTGGTATTACCGGATGACAATAGTTGGTAAGCTTTCTTGGAAAATGAAAACTGATAATTATAGTTTACAGTCACTGATTTCAAAAAAAAAAAAAAAAAACTGATAATTATAGTTAAGCTCTTATATTATCAGGACACTCTAAATATCCACTGTTTGTGCAATATGCCATGCACATTATCAATTTATTAATGTCAGATAGAAGGTGAAATTTTATATCACTATACTAGGCATTTATATACATAATAGTAAGTACTCCCTCTGTCCCAATTTATGCGGTACAATCCGGATTTCGAGAGTAACAAGAAAATCTTTGACCGCGATTTATTCGTATGTCCTTTAAATATTTTAAACTCTTAATTACCGTGACCTAAAGTACTTTTATGTAATTTCTAAATATGTAAATTAATTTTCAAAAAACTTAAAGATTGCATGTCCGAATGAACGGTCAAAATAGAAAAGTTCGAGATAAATAAGTTTTCACTCTTGAGATTAAAAGTGTCTCACAATATAAATCTATATTTACTGTTAGATTATTGTATTTTGATATCCACCAGGTGTGTACGTGTGTATGACTTTATGTGCCTCACTTTGGACTCACCGCATCTGGGCTTAAACTCAAATCTATGCATGACTATTGCAGGACAGTAATACCCTTTTGATTTCATCAGGATGTTTCTACTATTATGTTAATATAGAAGTGCTTTACAAAGTGTGTATGTATAACTTGACTTTGCTAAAATCTTAGTGTCAAGGTATATATGTGTTCGTACATCATCATTCATGCTCATTCAAATTTTCCGTATCTGTTGTTGCATTTAACCTTCAAGTTTTGGTTAATTGAATTTCTTCTTCAGTTTCATTTCGTCACAATGCGCGTCCCAAAATTTTTTGCTATCATCCTACAGAGTAAAGCTGGTTCTATTCTGCATCAGAGATACCACTTTGCTCGAGGACCCATGATATTTTGATGTTGTAATTTCGAGAATGAAACATTTAGGGAATGCTTTGTGATATCAATGAGAATGAACTCTAAAATTACCAAACTGTAAAATTACAAATGTTTGAGGTATCTTATGTGATTTAGTTGGCGGATAATTTTCAAAGTTTGCTTAGATACCTTTGCTTGCACTTTCTTATTACATGGTTAGAAAAAACTTGGTCATAGATGCAGAATTGTGAAGTGAAATGTTGTTCAAAGTTATTAGCTTAATAGCATAATAAAAATGCCATCAGGCACCCGTGCGTAGCACGGGCACGCCATCTAGTTATCCTTAAAAATGCCATATGGACAAAAAATCCATGTGGCAGTGCGTGTGTCAAATGTTCATGGGTTGTCAGCATCCAGGTGGGGTTGTCCCTGTGATATTATCAAGTTGAGGGGCGTAATTAGGCCAATGTAAAGTTTAGGTAAAAATCAACAAGTCAGGGGGGTCCCGAGGTATTCTGTCATTTTTATTTATGATTCGCACCCTAATCTCTTTATTATGTCGCAAAATAATAAAACCACCCTTTTCTGAATTTTCTACGAGGGCAAAATATTCAATATACAAATACAGAGACATAAACGCATGGCATAAAATGAAAATTGCACTCTCTGTTTTTCCTTCTTGCTCTCTGCGTCTTTCTTATACATCTTCAGTACCTCACTATCATCTTCTTATTCATAAATCGTGAAGCTTAAACCCATGATAAAGAAACTCTTAGACAAAAGATGAAATCAAAAGTTGAAAAAGAAGAAAAGAGCAAACAGGAAACTCTGCATCGCATACTTAAGAAAATGATCTGCATATCCAAGTCTCAGAATATGTGAAATCCAATTGTCCTTTTTACATCAATTTCATGTGACACCCCAATTTCTATCATAAAAATTAATAAAGAACCTGAAGAGTGAAGGGAGAAGAGAAAGCTTTTCTTGATCATACCATATATATTTCTAATTAATGGACTAGTAATATGATACTTGGTCTAACGAGTTGAAAATATTTTTTTTTTCTTTCTTGATTTGAGTTATGAGTGAGAGCGAAGATCTTTCACAAATGAAGAGATTAGTGCCAAAGCACAAATCCTCTACAACTCAGGAAGAGATTTGTTGCTGAAAGGAACATTTCTTTCAAGAAATATATTTTTGATTCTGTAAAACCCCTCGACGGGCATGGCCAGACACTTTCATTATTGTAAATTGCTATTTTGTCCTGCTGGAAAATTTATAATTTATGAACAAGAAGATGATAGTGAGTACTGAAGTTGTGAAGAAAGACGTGTGAAATTATAAAGTAGATTTTTTGGAGCTACAAAAAATTCTAGATATTTAGTAAAGATTCTAGAATAGACTAGTATAGTATCTTAGATAAATATCTTAAAGAGATTTCTAGATAGTCTAGAGTATTGCTAGAAGATAAAGTTTTTCTTATAGATGTATCTAGAAGAATTTCTAGAACCATCCCTAGACAAGTATCAATAGGGGTGGCCATCTTGGATAAATATCTTGAAGAGATTTTTAGATAGTCTAGAGTATTGCTAGAAGATAAAGTTTTTTTATAGATGTATCTAGAAGAATTTCTAGAACCATCCCTAGACAAGTATCAATAGGGGTGGCCTTGAGCATTTGTAACCAAATCATTCAAGCCAAATCAAGAAAGCCTTTCTTCTATAATCAAGTTCACTTATCTAAAAAATTTCTTTTCCTTTCCAAAGCTTCTGTTACACCTTGAAAAATCTTCCGTTGATGCACAGTGAATAGATTAACGAAGGGCACGAAGTATACGATGTTGCAATAAGTAAGAGATAGCATTTGATGACCCTAATCGAGATTTCAAAGACATTCGAGGTAAGAGAAGAAAGTTTGCCAAGAAAGGCAAGGTATACGTTATGTATCAGAAGAGATTTACCAGTAACAAGTTAATGGTGACTTAATGATGTCTTGGAGAAGAGTTATAGCGTCCCTTAGATGGTTAATGAGGTATTAAACAAGTGTTAAACAAGTGTTAAGAAGGTTCCATAAGGATTGGAAATCAAACGAACGACGAAAATCATTTCAGGGAAATGGGGTTATACGACCGACTTATACGATCCGTATAAGATTATACGGTCCGTATAACACCCAACAGGAAGATGTTTTCCCTGATGGTGAACCACAGACACTTATACGGACCGTACAATGTTATACGGACCGTATAAGTGGTCCGTATAATGCCCGACGGGCTGATTAAGTTGCAAATATAAATACATGTTCCCACTTCACTAATTTCATTTCCCACACTTCTTCATCTCTCTCAAGGCTTCTAGAGGGTTCCACACACCTCATATACAAGAATACAAGAGAAATCAAGGATCAATATCCTAAATCCAAGTGAATCAAGTGCAAGAAACTCATTAGGGTTCATCCAAGACAAGGAATCTCATTGGAAGTGGAGCTAGGGTTTTGCTCAAGTGAAGTATTTCCACTCAAAGCTCATTCCCACACTATCTAAGGTAAGTTTTATGATCATTTCATGTTGTTTAAAGTATTGAGAGATTGAAAGACTTGGATTGTAGAAGGAGATAGAAAATGGGTCATGAATATGAGAATAGTGACATTATTGAGTAGTAGCTTGGGATGAGTCATGATTCTTGATATGTTGTGATTATAAATATGTTATAAATTACATTAAGAACATGGGATAAGCATTATATGTGAGAAAACATACTAGTGTACTATGACCATGATTATGGATGAATTAAAGTGAAATTGTGAAATATGGATAATGTAGGTGTATGAAGATTGTTGGTTATGATATTGTGAATGTATTATAGACGTCTGGGAGTTGATATACGATATGAGGAAAGTTGTATAAATAAAGGAAATGCTTCCCAATTTTCTCTAGCTTTAGTTGAGCATGTTCATGTAATCGATTAGCTAACGATAATACGAACTCTCTTGAAGGTAGAAACGTGAGCGTTGAAGGAGAACGATCAAGCGATAGAATAGCTGAACGAAAAGGTATGTGAGGCTAGTCCCTTCCTTCTAAGGCATAACTCTTATGGCATGAATTCTCTTATTTTTCCCATGGCTTTCTTACGTCCCGAAAATTATGAGTCCATGATTATAAAGAGCTTCACATGAGATAGAGAAATGAGATAGGTTATGAGCATGATAGTGATGATGATGAGTTAAGTCCAAAGATCCTAAAGCTAATGATGCTAACTATGACCCATTGATGTCGTTTATTGTATACACTCACCTTATATGTTAATTCCTTCAAGGTGAGGCAGAATGCTTATGAATGCTCCATAATGGAATCGGGGGTCCACGACCTTATGTTACCCCGATAAAGTATAGTTGTCTTTGAGTTCCTATGCATGCATTATGATGAGTACATGATGATGATATTACACTGCGCCTATATGGCCGGGCAGACACCGCTAATGCGGGCAGCGTATACACCATGTCTAGATCCCTCTTCTTGGGTCATAGTTAGCATCATTAGCTTTAGGATCTTTAGACTTAACTCATCATCATCACTATCATTCGTATACACCATGATATCATGATATGATGCTTTAGGATCGTTAGACTTAACTCATCATCATCACTATCATGCGTATACACCATGTCTAGGTTATGAGCATTTCCTTTTCTTTAGTTGAATCTTCTGATCTTAGTTAGCTATCTTGGGGTAGCAGAAGGTCTCCCTGATTTAAGTTTTTTTTCTGCTAATTCTTTACACGGTATCAGAGCCATAGCCATACGTTGGCTTTTGAATATATTTTCAAGATTGGTTTAGTGGTTGATTCAATTGGTTTTTCTAAATGGATGTGTGTGGTCGTGCTAATGGACTGGGGATGAAATTAAACCACTCTAAGTACAAGGTATGAAAGACCTGTTTGGAGTCCTACCTTTTTGGCGAGGATTTGTGGAAAATTGTCAATGGGATTAATGACACGCTCAAATTATACCTATTAGTGGCGTAAAGAAGATGTTGTCAAATATAGTAACGCAACAAGGTTGGGGTCGAATTCCAGATGGAATATGGATAGAAAAGGGTACTAATTGTATGTGATACTGGTCTTTAAACGCTTTGATTCTATTCCGAATAGTTTGGAATAATTGTTTTATAATATAAACTAGCACTATGACTTGAATTGTAATTAATGCGAGAGAGAGACTAAGGTTGTGTTCCCCGTTTTGATTAGATATTATGCTTCAGGTTTCAATGTGATATACTTCTAATGGTTGTTCTAAGGATTTGCACTTGATCTCTTAAAGACTTCCTAATGTTTCCCAACAGTTAGTCCGTATTTCCTCTTTATGATTTTCCCAAATATGAAAGAGTTGATATTAAATAACGATCAATAATGCCAATTAGACTTGGTCTTATCCTTAAGTTAGTCTATTAAACCAGGGTTAACGCTCCGAGTCATTGTTATTCAATCTTACCAATGCTAACTCACTTTCACAAGAAAAGTTAGAATAATGGCTTAGGCTAATGCTTGCAATCATTAGCCCACACTAAAACACAAAGATTGAATAAATACCAACAACCATTATGCATATATCAATAGTAGAAACCCATTCACATAATACCCTTCATAGGATCCACAACTTTAGTATTAAAATTAGCTACTCATACTTTTGTTCAACAAAGAAAGCTCAAAAGATGACATAATGTACTTACAATGGTAGCAAATGTGAACTAAGGATGAAGTTGAGGCCTTAAATGCTCCAACAACTTCACAAAATATCTAATAATAAGAGTTAATGCTCTAAAGTGAATGAATAATGGCTGAAAAACCTAGACTTAACTATTCATAGGACCAAAAAACGCGCCAAATTTCTAGACAAAAACACCCTTCGCGGCATCGTTACGGACCGTAACACGTGTTACGGTCCGTCCTTTGTCAGCTTGATATTAGGTCAACCGTTACGGCTTCCTTCGACGGCCCATAACACAGGTTACTGTCCATATCTTCCAGTGAATCTCGGCCTCAAGTCTTCAGTGGATATCATCTTGACATGCATTATGACCCACGTTACGCCCCGTAACTTACGTTACGGACCGTCCTTCTGGGTCGAAACGTTGACAATCCTTCAGCATGTTACTGGAATTTCCCTTCAGATTACGGTCCACGTTACGGCCCGTAACATGAGTCACGAACCGTCCTTCTGAGCCGTAACGTTGATAATCCGTCAGCATGTTACTGGAATTTCCTCTCAGGTTACGGATCACGTTACGGTCCGTAACACGAGCTATGGACCGTCCTTTAGCTCCAAGTTGTCCCTTTTTCAGTGATTTTCTTCATTTTCGTTCCTTAGTCAACCAACCCTACAAAACATCAAAATAACATAAGAAACGATATAAAAACACTTTAAAAAAAGTAAAACTTCTAGTAAAAAGACATCAAATGTGCCAAAATTTCACGGCACATCAAGTAACACAAATCCTCCTGCCGACGCACCGGAAAATAACGACGCACGTAAGAAGTGGAAGCAAATTAATGCTAAGGCGGAGTTCTTCCTGAAGAGGTCCATCTCTCTTAGTTTATTTGATCATATTATAAGGTGTAAATTAGCTCATGAAATATGAAGGATCCTTGATTGCTTATTCAATAAGAAGGATGAAGCTCGGCTATAGATTTTGGATAATGAATTGGCCAACACCATTCACGGTAATCTTTCTATCGCCGATTATTTCTTGAAGATTAAAAACTTAGTTTCTGAAATCCCTCTATTAAATCCGGACGAGGCTATTTCTGAAGCACGAATGAGAAGAATTATAATTCGTGGTTTGAAATCAGAACATATTCCTTTTGTTACATCAATTCAAGGGTGGGCTCAACAACTATCCTGGGAGGAATTTGAGAATTTTTTTTATCGTCACAGCAGTTACTAGCCAAACAGTCGGCTGGTGTATTTGTCAAAGAAAGTGAAGGAAATGCTCTTGTAGCCGATAAGAGGAATTTTTAAGAAAAACAAGAGATAGGCTGCACTCTCGATCCTCGGGTGGTTCAAGCTTGCTAGGAAAGAAGGAAGATTCTTCTAACAATTACGTTAAGAAGCCTCTCAAATGCTATCGGTGCGACAAAATAGGACACATAAAAATATATTATCGAGTCAAAGAGAGTAATATGGCTCAAACTGAGAAAGTTGCTCAAGAAGAAGAAGAACGGGGAAGGTGCTTTGTAGCTGAGACTCGAGCAGTAGATGTCATGGCTTCCATCAATTTTGAAAGAGAATGTATTGTGGATTCAGGATGCGGGCACCATCTCATTAGAGATTAATCTAAATTTTTCAACTTTTGAAAATAGAATGGTCGTGATGTCATTGTAATAGCAGATAACTCAGTTCATCATGTGGAGAAGGAAGTCACTTTTGTTATCAACGAGAAGCCGGAGGACTCTATCACTCTCAACAGTGTCTTTCATGGTCCAAGTATGAGGAAAAACCTATTTTCAATTCTAAATGCTATAGATCTTTGGAAGTTATCTATTATTTGGCCCAAATGACGTGAAGTTCCTTCAAAATATCAAAGACCTCAAGGCAGATATTGTTACGCCCTATTTTGAATGGGTCCAAGATAGTTTGCAACATCCCGATTCTTCTAACTGGTTTAAAAGAGTTAGAGTCGCCACCTTATTTTTAAAGAAAATCAGGAAACCTATATGTATTTGCGTGTCTACTCCATTTTTAGTCCACGGAACCTATGAGATTCTAGATAAGGGTTTTATTTACCCCAAGGGGAAGGCATTAAGCATCCCTTAGAGCTTGTCCGAAGACAGTCCTTAAACTTAGTTTAACTGAACACTAGAGGGGCATTATCTATCTGTTTATCATTATTATTACCTATTTTCAAAATGTTGTGATTTCATGAAAAGCTACAATAGGTGATAATATGCTAAGTATATACAGTGTATTAAAAATGTATGTATATCAATAGGAATGTACAAAGGAGTGTAAAGAAAACATACCTCGTTCGATAGTAGTGTATTTGTTAGTTATCTATTGGCCTAAAAGGTATATCAGTTGGTGTAAAGAATGTATACAACTATATAAAAGATGTATAAAATATAAGAGAGTATGTAAAATAGGTATATCAAGTATATAAAGAATGTGTGTATATTAAACATATAAAGAACATATTTCAAGTATAAAGGAGTGTATATCAAACATAAAATGTATAAAGAATTTTATGACTAGGTATGCATGTTAGTGCATAAAGAATGTAAAAATAATCTACGAATATTCATTGGTGTAAAGAGTTTATATAACAAAATTATTAAGAAAAGTGAAGTTGATTTGACTTGTTTCTACTGTTTAGTTAAAAAGAGTATTCATTTAATGACTATCCTATCAAAAGAATAAGGAACAAAACGATAGTAGAAAATTTTGGTAAAAAATAAGTATAAGGAATTATGTATAAAAAAAATGAGTGAAAAAGATATAAAGCCTTTAAAGAATGAAAGATTTGTAAATGGACGGCCTAGTATTTACCTAGCGTCAAAAATGTGGATTTAACTTAACTATAATATGTATTAGTGTATACGAAACAATATAAAATGTGTGTTGTATTAAAAGTGTATAAAGAATATAAAATAAAGGATGGATTAGTATTTTTGCCTAAACGCCAAAAGTGTGAATTTAATTAACAAAATATTTGTATCGAGTCAATCTAATCAATTTATGAAAGTGTAGACGGCCCAAGTGTTGCCTAAAGCAAATAACCAACTTTAAATTAAACATATAAGCGACAAGTAATTAAATATCTCCGCCCAACATTAAAGTGAAGTTTTCACTGCTTCGAGTTTATGTTTTGTACAATTTTAAATAACGCGCGAAAGTAAATACAAATAAGGATTCGATGAAGTCTCAGTTTGAAAAGTCAAAGAAGTAAGGGGTGAGGGTGAAACTTGATTTGACCTTAGGATGTAGTGTATGTAATGCAAAAGGGCAAAAGTGTATATGTAAATGATGTATATAAAAATGAAACATATGTAAATATAAATATGATGTAGAGAAAATGTAACTAGCAAAATGTGTAGAGAAAAAAAAATGAAATAGGCATGTAGTGTGATGGTACAAAAAATGTAAAAGAAAATGCTTGAAAATGTATACATTTGTAAAAATAAATAAAATTGTAGAGACAATATAACAAAAATATAAATATAATGTAGAGACAATAAAGTGCATTCTCTTTAATGAAAAGTTTCTCTCTTCTTCACTTGGTGGCTAGGTAAAGTAAGTATGTACATATATATGTATATAATGTATGGTATAAAAATATATAAAAGAATATAGAGATGTAAAATGCTGTAAAGGAAAAAGTGTGTGTTAAAGTGTAAGGAAAATGTAAAGAAAAATGTATAGAGAATATAAAAATATAGAAACAATATATGAGAAATATAAAGACACAATGTATATAAATAAATGTAAAAATAATATAGATAAATAAATATAAAGGCAATGTATATAAAAAAATATATATATATATAAAGACAATGCAAGTAAATAAATTTAAAGACAATATATGAATAAGTAAATAAGCAATGTATGAATGAAATATAAAGGCAATTGAAAAATATAGAAAGAGGAAGAAAGTGCTAGCCTTGCTAGTCTTCCTATAGAAAGAAAATCTAGAGAGTGTAGAGAGAAGAAAAATGTGTGTGATGTAGTGTGCAAGTGATGAGAAAAATGAGAGGAGAAGACCTCTTTTATATAGGCAAAGGTGAACCACTTTTTGTCCAAAACCATGTGCCAAAATCATGGGCTTCACAAAACCATGTGCTAAATCTTATTTGTGTTTAAAAATAATTCCTCCGACTTCCTTGTAATAATGGACTGTAACTAAAATAATAGAGTATAAAAAATATATTTAATGTAATTTCATGAATAAAGTACAAAATGTGATTTGAATTAAGGAGAACTACTAATTAATTGAAGTAAAATTGTATTAATATGTTGTTTATATATAAATGAGTTTAATAAAATAATGATTTACAATGAAAATAAATTGATAAAAATTCCTACTATTTACAAAAATAAGGACAATTATCAATAAATTACTTTAAAATTAAAAAATGTATAAAAACAGTATTTTGTGCTATTTAATGACTCGGAAGTCTGAAGAAGTTAATTTTTAAATACAAAGAGCCAAAATTGGGTGTCAACAGATATCATTCATACCGGTAAGAGAGTTAATGATTTATATGTCTTATCTGCCTCAAATTCATATATTGAGAAGATAAGTAGAAATGATAATACATATCTGTGGCATGCTAGACTTAGGCATCTTAGCATGGATAAATTAAAAGCTATGGCGAAATTCAATCTAATAAAAGGATTACCTAACTTAAGCAACTTTGGTGGAGGAGAGATTTATGAAGGATGGCAATACGGAAAGGCACATCGTCTTTCGTTTGATAGATCCTTGTCAAGATGCAATGCTCCCCTAGAACTACTTCACAGTGATTTAATGGGGCCAACAAGAACTCCTTCGTTCTCTGGCTATTCTTATATGTTAATTCTTATTGATGATTTTACTAGATTCACTTGGGTTTCCTTTGTGAAGCATAAGTTAGAAGTTTTCAGCAAGTTTATGGAGTTAAAAGAAACAGTTGAAGGCAAGCTTGGTTCCAGAATAGGGTGGTTGCGGACTGATAATAGTGGTGAGTTCACTTCTGCAGAATTTCTCTCCTTTTGTCGTCAGCATGGTTTTATAAGAGAACTCACCTGTGCTGATACACCACAAAAAAATGGAGTGGCTGAAAGAAAGATTCAACACTTAGCCGAGACATGTAAAAGTTGGCTTCATGCCAAAAATTTACCTAGAGCCTTATGAGCTGAAGGTATGAAATGTGCAACATATGTGATCAACAAGACGCCGCTTTCTCCAAACAACATGATGTCACCTATAAATTAATGTTTGGAGAAAAGCTTAGCATCAAACACCTAAGAGTTTTTGGCTCTATCTGTTATGTTCATATCCTATAATCTCAACGAAGCAAGTTGGATGCCAAGGCAAGGAAATGCATCTTTGTTGGATATGACGAAAGAAAAAAGGGTTGGAAGTGCATGGACCCGAAAACACATCGCTTCGTTGTTTCTCAGAGTCTCCTTGTATTATGGAGCAGCTTTAGAAGGAGGGGGTTCTAAAATCTTGAATCCTCGAGCTACAAACTTACCCATCACAGGTGTTTCTTCAGATAGTACAGCTGCAGAGGAGCTAAGAGAAAGGGGGAGCCCGGGAACACAACAATACGAAGCTCAACAAGAAGATAATTCTCGTAATTCACAAAGACCAAGAAGAACTATTGTTAAGCCAACCAGCTTTAGAGATGAAAATTTTGTTAGTATGTATTCTTGCTTTTTTGCAGGACCAATTGAGGATGAAAAACCTTCCTCCTTTGAAGAAGCTAAAGAAGTCAAAGAGTGGAAGCTTGCTATGAATGATGAAATGGAGGCTTTAATGAAAAATCAAACTTGGAGGCTTGTACCAAAGCCCAAAGATGTACAACCCATATCTTGCAAATGGATTTACAAAATTAAAAGAAGAGCAGATGGCAGCATAGACAGATATAAAGCAAGGCTGGTTGCTCGAGGATTTTCTCAAAAGCCTGGTGAAGACTATGAAGAAACCTTCAGTCTGGTGCTAAGATGATCTCAGTTCGAGTTGTACTAGCCATGGCAGCCTCGTACGGTTGGAAATTATGGCAACTTGACGTGAAGAATGCCTTCTTGTACAGGAAACTTGACAAAGATATCTATATGGATCAACCACCCGGGTATGTCTCTAACTTACATCTTGATCATTTGTGCAAGCTTAAGAAAGCACTTTATGGACTCAAGCCAGCTCCACGAGCCTGCTATGGCAAAATTGCTCAATATCTACATTTTTGTGGATATACTGCATCACATTCAGATCCTAGCTTGTTTGTTAAGAAACATGGAGACGTGCTTGTTGTTGTTCTGTTGTTGATAATAACAGTAAACAATGATGATGAAGTTGCGAGGCTTCAAGAGGAGCTTGCCATAAGATTTGATATCAAGAAGATGGGGCAGCTACATCATTTTCTTGGCTTAGAGGTGATAAACATGAGTAAAGGGGTCTTTATTACCCAAGAAAGGTATGCCAAGAAGCTTGTTGAAAGGTTTGGGGTAAACAAAGCAAAAAGTGCTCTACTCCTCTTGAGACTAGCACGAGGTTAAGGCGTGAAGAAGGCTCACTTATTGCCGATCCCAAGCCTTTTTGAGCTCTTGTTGAAAGTTTTCTGTATTTGATTACTACAAGACCAGATATTCTTTTTTACGTTGGATATGCGATTTATGCTATCACCAAGAAAGCCTCACTTGCAAGCTGCAAAGAGGATTTTGAAATATATCAACTCAACATCAAATATGGGCCTACTCTTCCAAAAGAAGAATGATTTGGTATTAACTGGATATACTGATCTTTGATTTTGGTAGTGATCTGGATGACCGAAGATCTACATCGGGCTATACTTTTCTTTGTGGTGGAACAAGTGTTTCTTGGTGCAGCAAGAAGCAAGACTTAGTTTCTTTATCAACTATGGAGGCGGAATATAAAGCAGCAGCTCTTACTGCTCAAGATATATATGGCTCCAAAGACTTGATAAAGATTTGCATCTGTCTATATCAGTGCCAACTGCTGTTTTCGGAGACAATCAAAGTGCCATCAAGCTCGCAAACAATCCGGTATTCCATGCAAGAACTAAGCACATTGAGGTGGAACATCATTTCATCCGAGAAATAGTTCTTGATGGAACTATAAATACTTGGAAAGTGCGAGGTCAAGAGAATATTGTTGATATCTTCACCAAGTCACTTCCTAAAACTTCGTTCGAGCTCTTTTGCGACAAGCTTGGGGTAGTTCCAAAAAATCACTTTAAGAGGGAGTGTGAAATTATAAAGTAGATTTTTTGGAGCTACAACAAATCCTAGATATTCAGTAAAGATTCTAGAGTCACCTAGTATGGTATCTTGAATAAATATCTTGAAAAGATTTCTAGATAGTCGAGAGTATTGCTAGAAGATAAAGTTTACTAAATTTTTCTTATAGATGTATCTAGAAGAATTTCTAGAACCTTCCCTAGACAAGTATAAATAGAGGTGACAGATCGCTTAGCCCCGTTCATCTTCGGCGCAAGAGCGCTCGATCAGTGAGCTATTACGCACTCTTTCAAGGGTGGCTGCTTCTAGGCAAAAATGATACTACCCTAATCCAGTACACTATAGGATATAAACCATGCTTACCCCTTAAGCATTTGTAACCAAGTCATTCAAGCCAAATCAACAAAGCTTTTTTTCTATAATCAAGTTCACTTTTCTAAAATTTTCCTTCTCCTTTCCAAAGCTTCCTCTTCTTTAGTTGAATCTTCCGATCTTAGTTAATGATCTTGAGCTAGTAGAAAGTCTCCCTGATTTAAGTTTTCTTCTGCTAATTCTTTACAAGACGAACAGAGCAAGAAGGAAAAACAGAGGGTGCAATTTTCATTATATGCCATATGATTATGATTATTTTCCCCTCGTAGAAAATTAAAAAAAGGGTGGTTTCATTATTTTCCAACAAAATAAAGAGGTTAGAGTGCCAATCATAAATAAAAATAGGACAAAGTGAAAATCACAAAAGAAAACATACGTTAAGGGTGCAAAATACAACGGACTCCAATTTCATCTGCATACATAAGTATGGACTTATTACAAAATATTTCATACAATCCCAAAATCTCTCATTTAGGCAAACAACTTGCCTACAAACCTTTCCTAATTTTATTCATTATTTTCACGTTGAATCCCATGAAGTTTGTAGTTTGTACTCCTACAGAGGCTCTAACATTACAAACACACACAATCACCCTTGCTATCCTCTTGAATTTCCTTCAAAGACTCTCTGATTTCTTTCAAGCCAAATGGATTGCACAAATTCTGCATAAAGCATTCTGAATCTCTGAGCAATTTGAGTTCTAACCTTAGCCTGCTTCACTCCCATTCAAGATGTTGGCTCCAGTCCATAGTAGTGTGATTTTGTTTGTTGAGCAAGCACATCAATCTACTCCGAAGCTTCTGAGTATACTCACATTGTAAGAAGACATGGTCTCTAGGATCAAGACCTTTTATAGGTCACTTTTACCAGATCTGATTTTGTAAATATCATTTACACCATCCGTGCATATAATTTAAAACAGATTAACATCTTATCGACTAAAACATAACTAAAAACTGAAAACTGAAAACTGAAAACGGAAAACTAATGCCAATTGGAACTCATCTCATGTTGATCTCTTAACTCAAGACCTGAGCTCCTTTTTCTTTTGGAAACTAAGGCTGGGGCTCCTCTTTATCGTTGTAATCACCTTCATTGCCATGATAGTTCCGAAAAGTCCTATGTTCCTCACTTAGCTTATATCTACTGTAGTACTTGCCGTCACTGGACAGTCCAATAGAATTGGTGACCTAGAATTCAGAACATAATAGGAGATTATAATTAAAATTTCAAATTGAAGTTGAATTTTGTTTAGATGTCATAAGCAAACACTAATTTCAAATCAAAACTTTAAATTTGAGCTCCAAATTACATGGTCAAACACCTACTATATGTATATGAAAAAAAATGGAAGGGTAAAGGGCTAAATTCAGAGGTAGATCCAAGATTTGAAGCTTACAGGTTTCCAGTACTTTCATATCAAAAAATAATAACCGCATGAAGAAACTAGTATTGATATTCAATACTATTGTATTTAAAAAGTAACAAACCACTTTTTCTCATATAAAGGCCTGCCACTGCCGGTGGTGAATTTTTATAAAGAAAACGAAAAAGAAGTTTAAAACTATCATACGGGGGAAAAACTTTTAGTTAGTACTTTCATTGTTGAGGAACAAACAGCCAATTTTTAGTACTGGGTTCCCAGCTCTGTATTTATATAATTTTCAATGGACTTGTCGATATAAATACTGTAGATTTGCCCCTGATGCTGCTATTGCCAGAACATGGATCTAAACAACAAGAAAACAGAGGAGAATCCAGGGCATCTTCGCCCGAGAAACTACCATGCGTTCAACAACATACACCAGTGTGATCACATAAATGGGCGTTCATTTTTTTCGTTGAAGAAAATTAGAACCAAGAAGAAAGGTGAATATCTGAGATAATGTATAACCGGTGATACATGCGAACAATATACTAATGTCCAATGGTAAATTTGGCCCTTTTCTGTAATTGAGTTATAATGGACTTACCTTTGACACCCTGTCACCATTGTGGTTGAACTTGTTAGGAATAACGTTACTGGTGGTGGTGGGGGTGGAAACTGGTAGAGTTGCTACTTCTGTTTCTTTGTTGGTGAAGAATTGGCTCTCTCTCGCATGGATTTGCAATGAAAATAAGAGGGTGATAAAGAGGAAGAAGGATAAATAATTGGCGAACGCCATGGAATATGTTGCCCCTTTTTACTTCTGCCTTGAAAGCCTTTAATACTCTTATCCTGATGGAGACAAAAACAAAGTATTATTAGCCATAAAGAAACACTTAAATGGAGAAAACAAAAGAGAAAAGGTGAATGCAAGAGAAAAAGTGAATGCAAGAGAATAATATTCAAACCATGAGCAAAAGAAAGAAAGCATTTATTCAAACCATGAGCAAAAGAAAGAAGGCATGAATAGATTAAACATATATTAATCAAGATGAACATCATCCGAAGGTTGTTGCCTCAGAGTTCACCCGAATTACCGACGGACTTTTCTTATTTTAATTTCACATTTTACCTGATGATGACAAGGAGTGGCTGCAGAGATCTTTTACTTTGGAAAAAGTTGAAGCTGTTATCAAGTCATTTAGAGGTGATAAGGCACCAAGACCTGACGGTTTCAACCTTCATTTTTTTTCAAAGGTGCAGGAGTACAGTTAAGGACGACGTGTGGAAAACAGTGGAGGTTTTTCATCAAAAGGGTCTTTTCTCAAGAGCCTGAACTCTACTTTTATTGCACTGACCCTCTCAAGAAGAAATGAGTGTTGAGGTGAAGAATTTCAGGCCCATTAGTCTGCTAGGAAGTGTTTATAAGATTATTGCTAAGCTTTTGGCAGAAAGACTTAAGCTGGTGGTTGATAAAGTAATTTCAGACAATCAGAATGCTTTCATAAAGGGTAGACAGACAATTGATGCAGTTTTGATAGCTAATGAAAGTGGTGACAATCTGTTGAGAATGAAGAAACGCAGTGTTGCTTGCAAATTGGAGCTTGAAAAGGCTTATGATCATGTTTATTGGTCACATTTGTTGAACATTCTAAAGCAAATGAATTTTGAGGACAAGTGGATTGAGTGGATCAGCTACTGTATTTTCCCAACAGTATATTTGGGGCTTCCTTTGGGAGCAAGGAGGTATGATCAGAATGTTTGGCAAGGAGTCTTGGATAGGTGTGCTATTCAGCTAATTCCATGGAGGGAAAAATACTTATCTATGGGGGTCAGGCTGACTCTAATAAATAGAGTGTTAGATGGATTATCAACTTAACTGATGTCTCTATTCTCAATGCCTGTAGCAGTGGAGAAAAAAATGAATCAAATAAGAAATCAGTTTCTTTGGGAAGGCAATGCTAGTAAGAGAAAGATGCATTTAATCAAATGGCAAGTGGTGTTAAATGACAAAAAAGGCAGAGGCCTAGGTGTGAGAAATTTGAAATTGCACAATAAGAGTTTGATTCTTAAATGGTTATGGAGCTATATGCTGGAAGGGCATGAACTATGGAAGAAATTGATCAATGCTATTTTTTATGGTACTAAGGGTAAGTGGAGACCTTCACAGTTACACAAGAATGCTAGGGGAGGCATATGGAAATGTATTAGTTAATTATAGGAAGAATTTCTAGAATATACTAATGTAGAAGTTGGGAATGGACATAGAATCAAATTTTGGACAGATTTATGGATAGGGGAGAAAAGCTTGAAGTCTAAATTCACTAATCTGTTCAATTGTTCTACCAACAAGACCGGAACTATTGCGGATTTTTATTCAGATTCAGGATGGCATATTGAACTTAGAAGAAACTTGAATGATTGGGAGATTGAAGATCACTGTCTACTACTTCAATAGTTAAATTCAGTCTCTATTGATCAGAGAAAGGTGGATGTGCTAATCTGGGAAAGCGGTGAAGGGAAGAATCTTTCAGTAAAAAGTTGCTATAATTTGTTAAGACAGAAGTCAAGTGTTGGAATTGCTAATCGGCCCTGGAGGATGATTTGGAAGACAAGCTCCAAAGGTAGCATGCTTTGGTGGGATAGCAACTTGGAGGCATGTTTGACTCAAGATAATTTACAGAAAAGAGGGCTTGGCTATGTAATAGATGTTATCCATGTGAAAGAACCCAGGAAACAGTGAATCATCTCTTCCTGCACTTCAGAGTATCTAGACAGTGTTGGAACTATTTTTAAGCATATGTGGCCTATCCTGGGTGATGCCACAGACTGTGAGGAGCCTGTTCGTAGAGTGGCAATCCCAAAAGGTACCCAGAAAGCTGAAGCAAATATGGAGGACCATCCTTTGGACCTTACAGCTGGAAAGGAACAAGGCTTGTTTTGAAGGGCATAGAAATCATATTTCTGGAATTAAGGGCAAGTGTATTCACAACCTATATTATTGGTGAAAGCATATTTCTCCCGTGAATATGCACCAGTTTGATTTTCTAGCTTTGTTAGGAGGGATGTCAGTCTTGTTTCTTGTTCTGGGATGTTTTCTCTAACGTTCTGTACCATCTTGGAACCTTATAAATAAACTTTTACCTTAAAATCAAGCTTATTCAGTAAACTACTAAAACAAAGGAAGATGAACTAAGTATTTTGAGTAAATGCGATAACTGGAAAAAAAAAAAAAAAAAAAAAGCAAAACAAATCGAGTAAAGAGGGATTCTACTAAAGAAGAAAATGATTGACAAGGCAGCTTAAAAATCTGATTATGGAGCTAAAGTGGATTTTGTTCAACAACGGGGTTTGTCATTTGAATGCTCTCAGGGTTACATGGAGAATCACATTTATTTCAGGCAAGGGGGTAAATATTACGATTTAACAGAGTCAAATCTCCCTCTGAGATATGGTATGATTGGGTGGAAAGTTCTAAGCTTTATATGAGAAGGATGGTACTAAGCAAGGGGGCACTTCTCTAGCTTTGTAGAGATTTTTCTATCCATATTTATTGCGCCTTAAAGTTCAATAACTATGGGAGATACATTTCAGTCATCACAGTCAATGGCCAAGCCAGAGCAGTTATTATTATTCCAAAAAGAAAGTCCAATTATGGGGCACACTTGTTACAAAAATTGAATTTTTCATTAACAGAGGAGCAGGACTACAGGGGGATGCTATTGCTCTCAGTACATTAAAGGGGAAGGGAGCTTCAAAGAAGCCTTACACACAGAAACAAATGGACCCAAAGAGAACCTGAAACTGAAAGACACAAGGAAGAAAAGCTGATAAATTCTTCTTCATCTTCAGGGGACAATGACCTCCTTTCCAGGTGCCTGGTGGGTAGTTTCCCTGACAGCCAAGAAATTCTACTCGTAACGATGTAAGAAGATGGGCTCAACAGATGTGGAAAGATGTGGGGTTCAATTTCTGTTTGAATTCCAAAACAAGAAGGCTGCAGCGAACATCCTTATGGGAGATTGGAGCAGACAAGGAAAGAGGCTGATGCTTGAATGGTGGTCCCCAAAATCTGGAGTCTTCCCAGAAGACAAAGAGTTCGATTGGTAATACATGCGGTTACGAAAAATTAGAGAGCAGGGCAACTTTATGGGTCCATTCTAATGTATTCAGATCAAGTCAACTTTTCGATGCATGTTTCACAGGTTGTGAAAGGATTGCACTTAATATGTTCATAAAGATTTATCAGAAGAGGTTCTTGTTAAATCAAATTCAAAAGAGGATGGTGCTTCATATGAACATTGAAGAAGGCGATGCTAGGAACGGAGAACAATTTCTTACGTTATAAACGAAAGTCAAACATGCTTTCATGGAATGTGAGAGGACTAAATAGGGAGAACAAGAGGAGTCTTGTAAGCAATTTGTTACAGCAGTTAGGGGGCTAACATTCATGTTCTAATGGAAACAAAACTAAAGGAGAAAGAGTGAACAACATCCAGAAAGTTGAAGGATGCTGCACTGCTACCTTTTTTTTTTTTTGGGTGTAAAGAACATTTTATAGAAGAAACTGCACAGTTAATACATCTTTTAGGTTCTTTTTAAGTACTATAGGTTGTTCTTAACAACTTCTTGGAGGTCTCCAGCATGTCCTTAATGCTGAGAAATACAATTTTATTAGTTTCAAAAGAAAATCTGATTATGTGAGCGTAATGAGAGAAGTTTCATGAAAAAAATCACGGGGAAGAGGAAACGTTGAATCATTTATCTAGACACTTTTTGGAATTGTTAAAACAGGTTAAATGAAGAGAATGAAAGGAAAAAATTAAAAAGGGGAAAAAAAGATAAGTACTAAACAGTTTTCTTGACTTTAGAGAATGTCAAGTCAACTTATCTATTGACCAGCTCTATTATTCTAGGTAGATTTATTTTCATTAAAAGACAGACATTTTTACACCTTCTCCTTGTACAAACAATTATCAAAAGTAAAACCTATCAAATCCATAACCATCATTGAAACGAAAAGGGTGATAAAAGTCATTGATAAGAAAGTTTTTTGAAGTTTTTAACAATTCATATGACTTAAGCAACATATATATGCACTATTTGTTAATGATTTACTGTCTCCTCCAACATTCTATGAGTCATTCTTTAACTATTATTAGTACTTTCAATCAAAAACATGGGCCCCACTCAAACTCTCCAGTAAAATTCTTTAAAGGGTTAGCTTTTAGGTACCAGATCTGAATTAAAAATTATATAAGTGTTGGCTTTTATCCCTCCAAGTTAAAACAAGAATTGATTTTGATTTGATACCTAAAAAGCCAACTCTTTTATACTTTTTAATTCAGATCTGATACCTCAAAATAAGATACATATGCAGATTTACTTTTCAAATCACAAAATATAAGGCAAAACAACGTAAAAATGAATCCACAAAAGCGAACACTTTTATACTTTTTAATTCAGATCTTATACCTCAAACAAGATACATGTGCAGATTCATTTTTATAAAATCACAAACAAGGTAGAGAGGTATGTTGTTTGTTACAAAAAAAGGAAAGCAACAACAACGTAACAATGATATAAAACAAACAGTAAAGATGAAACGTACCTTTGAATAGCTGAAAGGTACAATCGACCGGCGGGAACTTTTCCGGTAGTCGACGGCGGCGTTGCTAGGTATTTTTTGGTCTGGTACCTGCTTTATAACAGTAGGTTTAGCAAAAATAAATATAAATATAAATAGAAAAAGGCACTTGCCGCTAAATTTTTGTGTAGGGTCTACTATTTCTAGAATTTTTGTGTACTGTCTAGGTTTTAGTATCTTTTTTGTTCTTATAACTAGTAGAGTATACTTTATGAAATTAAATTATTATTATTGTGATTTTTATTTGTTTAAACGCATTTGGACCTATTGAGTTAACAAATATTTAATTATCATCCTAATAGACCCAATGACAAATTTTTTGTATAATTAAAAGAAGGACAAAGGTGTAAATATATCCCTCGAATTTGCGATTTAAAGCAAATATACCCTCATTAAAAACGTATTACATATATATACTGCCGTTACGCAAATGGTGCAAATATACCTTTTTTTTAGTAGACTTTTTTTTTTCTTGTGGTCGGGTCTGGTAATTTCAAATATCATACATAATTAAATATAGACAACTCAAAAATATAACATGGTTTTAAAAAAATAAGAATACAATAATTAAGAAAATATTGGATAATCTCTCAAATTAAATTCGTTTTTTGGTACAAAAATTATAATCTTCTATATTATCTTAACCTTTACTTATTCTTTTCTTCCCTTTAATATATTTTTTTTAAGAGAAGAAAATACGGTTCTTATTTTTATCAATGCAAAAATCTGGAGCCTAGACTTAATAATTTTTACAGTACTTTATAATAAAGAAGCTGAAATATTGTTCCTCTACATGAAAAAATAGTAACTTAATGATGAGAAAGTTAATAGTATTACCTGATTTAATTTTACCATCCTTCCTTGTACTCCTATGATTCTATATGATCATGGCTAAAAACTCCTCCTATGATATCTGTCACATTTTAAAAAAAAAAAAAAAAAAAATCACAACAAAGTTGATAAACATTGAACTAAAGGAACTGTAAAAGGAATATCCCCTGGTAATATTCCAGTATGAAGGAACTGAATTCCCTTTGCTATCCCTATTGCAGCTGCCATCATTTGTGTCCATGTAAACTTTTAAGCTGAATTTGCTTCTACAAAATCCAGTTTTTGTCAAAAAGTCTAGAATAACAATTCAGAACCCTCAAATAATACATGCCTTATTTACATTACAAACATCTGCTAATGGTAACAGAGAAAGTGAACAAAAACATTTTCTGTCCCCTTGAACATATCAGCAATTCTAAGAAGCAATATAATGTAGTAGGTAGTTGTCCTGATTGAGAAGGATCTCATTACATCTATCAAAACAATATGGAAGGGATCGTTACAAAATTCAAATAATTGTTGGTTATAACAATTTTAATGCACATAAGACATTTCCTTTGACTTTGGCAAATCAAATCTATGTAATATGTTAGAAATCGGTAAAAACAAATGCTCTCATTTATCAATTGCTGCACTCTGTATGCTAAATGATAGCTTGCGAATCACATGAACTTTGCTAAGAGGTTGCTTGGCAAACCAAAGACCTGAACCTTATCAATCTCCTATTTAGCAAAATAATATCATGTATGTTTTCCTATTTGATGCGACTGAGCCAATATTTTTTAACTTGACAATCGGAAGAAGAGGTAACAACCTGTATTTCTATGATTGATAGTGGTGTTGCAGATCTATTTCAAAATTTTGGGTGATACAGCATAAAAAAAAACTGAAAAACAAAAGTTAAACGCCTCTGTTTTGAATTATACAACAACAACAACCCAGTGAAATCCCACAACGTGGGCTCTGAGGAGGGTAGAGTGTATGCAGACCTTACTCCTACCAAGGTAGGACGGCTGTTTCCGAAAGAGCCTAGGCTCAATAGAAAGCATAAAAAGAGATCAGATGAGGCCAAAAAATTCAAAGCGATATGAAAATGAAAATAATGAAAGCATAAGTACCTACCGTATAACTATGAATGCATGAAACGAGCCTCATATTCACCTCCATTTGGCTCCAAAAGGTCTATGCAAGAGGAGACATACTTGGCACATTATTAAACATCTTCTAAGAAAGTAATGCGAGATGTATGTGGGAAATCACATTTAAAGAACAGACATCATTTCCCTCCCAAACTTGGCACGAAAACTCACTTTAACAACTAAACTTAAGTTGTATTTATATACCCCCTAAACAACTTTCATCTTAATTAAATACAACCTCAAATGTTGATGTGGCAAAAAAAAAATTAAAAAAGAAAAATTAAGAGAGTAAAACACACAAAAAGGTGGGCCCGCTGATATATATATATTATTATACAATTAAAAAATAAAATAAAAATAAAACCATCTTCTTCACAACTCCCCCTCCCACCCCACAGCCCCGCCCACCATCTTCTTCACAACCCTCCTCCTCGACACCCATTTGAAGAAATTGCCATTTGAAGGACAAACTGCGCTGTGCAATTTCTTCATTTTTGTGCTGTTGCTGCTGCCCCCCCCCCCCCCCCGCCACCCCAAACTCGCTCCTCTTTCCCCACCCATTTGAAGAAATTACCATTTGAGGACAAACTGTGCTGTACAATTTCTTCATTTTTGTGCTATTGCTGTTGCTGCCCCCCCCCCCCCCCCCACACACACACACACAACCAGCTCCTCTTGCCCCACCCATTTGAAGAAATTGCCATTTGAAGGACAAACTGTGCAATTTCTTACTTTCTGGGCTATGTTCAATCACGGACTGGAATTTAACAACAATGGAAATTGTTATTTGTTAAATTTCATGGAAATTCATGGGGAATGGAATTTAACAACAATGTAGAAATTGCACGAACTGCCCATGCACGAACTGAGCTATGTTCAATCATGGCGGCGGCGGCAGGGGGGTTGAGGAGAAAGAAGAAGAAAGAGAAAAGGGGGAAAGAAGAAGAAAGAGAAAAAATAATAAAAGAAAAACAAAAAATGAAGGGTTAGTAATTTTTGACATGGCAATGACGTGGCGCGAGTGTAATACACCTCACATTGTGAGAGTGGTATTATTTTTTCAGGGTGGTAAATAATTGAAATGAAAGTTGTTAAGGGGGGTATATAAATACAACTTAAGTTTAGCTGCTAAAGTAAGTTTTCGTGCCAAGTTCGGGGGGAGGAAATGATGTCTTTTCTCTTCAAACTAATATGGTTAACTACAAATTAACGTGTGAAACTTGCAGAACATCTGAAACAACCTATTTTAGTCGAGGACCTTTTTCCCATAGTATTTTGTCCTGGCAAACTTCTATGGAAAGATCAATTTTGGGATGCAATAAAAATTTGAAAAGAAGAATAAAATTAGTATGAAAGTACCTGAACATAGGCCAACGATTGCCACGCTTGAAGATGGAACCCGTGATTTTCAATCCACAATGAGCACAGCAAACATGAATTCATCTTCACCTTCAATCGCAGGAACAAACAAAGAACCAATGCAGCATTTCCAAAATTATCTGTCAATGCCCTTTCGAAACAAAACTGAATGCTACATTGCATCCCTCCTAAATAACACAAAGCAATCACTCTAGTCACTATCAAATTCAGCACATTCCTTATCACCTCAGTAATCCAAGGCACACTCAAAAATAATGCATACTAATTAATGGCGAAAATAGTAATCTATAGCCCCAATCACAGCCGAAATCCATATTGACATCCTTAAAAATCCAACACCAGATATCAAATCTCGAAAGTATTGATATAAGTTCTAGTGGTTTGATTAAAACCATAGTACAAAATGTAATCTTGGTGTCACCCAACGCATGAGTTCAATCCATTTCCAAATGCAAACGTAATGAACACAACACCAACACCTTCAGTTGCAGGTGTTTTGGAAGTTCCTGGTGATAATGTGAGGAGAAAGGAACTCCAAAGTATTAAATGACACTGTATGTGGCATAATCTCTTGGCAAATGCTTGATAGCACAGAGAAATCAGATTAATTATTTTCGGACCTCCGTCCAATGCGAGTTTGTAATATGAAGGATCATAATATCAGAAACAAAGAACAGAGGAAAACAACATTTCTGTGATAAGGATAGAAATAACTTGATTCTTTTGAAGTTCTATCCACAAAAGGAAAACAACAGGATCACAAGAATATAGGAAATCATAATTTAACAAAACAATTTTACACTTCTATTAGCAACTTATCCAAAAAAGATCTTTACCCATACAAAATGATACATTATATGACTTCAACATCGCTGCGCTCATTTCTGCGGCAACTCTAAGATCTAAAACAGTGGGTTATGACTTCAAATAACATTGAACTTAAGCACAAGAGATGCATCCTCATGTCATCTTTACTAAAGTATCAAGCACTTAAGGCAAAAGGATAACAATCAGTCAATTAACTTTAACTATGATATTAAATATGGGAACCCCAAAATTTAAAAGTTGAATATCCTAAATAAACTAAATGCCCTAGTTATAAATAAATAAAGATATATAACTAATGTAAATTCAAGTGCCTTTTCCAAATGGTTGTGTCATTTTAATAAGTAACTGAATGTTCTTTTTGAAATTTCTTTAACCGTTAGCTTTAGTGAAATTCATATTCAAAGAATAGCTTTTCCATAATAACACCTTTAGAATATATATTCTTCTTGAAACTTTTTTTATGGAAGAACTTTTTAAGAAAGTGCAGATGTCCAGTGACATGAAGACATACGCATGATAGGAATAATACCTCGTTACAGTTTCCTATCACTCTAAATTGAGACTTCACCCTTTTAATTTCCTTAATATCTTCTAATTTACTCTTTTCGTCCCAAATTAACAGTCTCTTTAGCACAAAAGAAATTGTCCCCTCATAGGAATCTGGACATACCATGGCATGGCTTAATTTGTCGAAACTTCTCCAAAATGAAGATAATGCAAGCATTTCGTAATGACAATGCAGTAAATGCGTCCAATAATTCAAACATCAGAGACACTTTCCACTGAGATATCCTAGAGAAGATAAACAATTATCAGAAGATGCCCAACATAAATCCCCCTTAAAGAAAGAAAGGTCCACAACACCGACCTGTGCAATTGCATACTCGCACAAGATGCTTAAGGCCCTCTAGAAGATATTGATCAGCAACCCTTAGAAGGTCCTTTGCAACATCCATATTAACGTCAACAGATCTCGTGTATACGTTCGGTGTACCTGCAAGCAAGAAACATTCCTATCTTAAATATTGCTAGATCGATTTGTATAATCTGAATCCCAAATGTGAGGGAAATTAAGAGCATTGCACCTCATCATTAACTCAAAAGCATTTCTGTTGGGAGTCTCTATGGCCTTGGCGTGTCTCTCCTGATATGAATGGATAAGAGATCTTCAGAGTTACTTCACATTTGTGCATTCGGTCAAGTTACATAACACATACAATATTTCAAACAAAGATGTTTGCCTTGTAGCAAAGACCATTTGATACAGTCAGTTTTAAATTTATCCAAAGGGGAGGTAATCAGAGCCCTAATGCATGTAAAACACCGTAAGGTATTCTTCAAATATCAAGCGAAGTGCCAAATACAAATTCTGCTAGCATCTACCGAAGAGTCAAATACAATGGTCAATTGGTAAATCTAGGCACATAAACTGATAAGCAACAGCTAAATATACCTAAAAGCTTTCTCCTTTTTCTTTTGCATTTGCATAATCAACTTAGCTCTAATTGAAAAGTTTCATCAAAGATAGTATCTAAAAGGGTAAAAAAAAATATTGTTTGAAACAGTAAAAGAGACATAAGCAGGGTTAGAGTAACAGAAAGTTTGTTGACAGATAAGCCAACTCTACTCTGCCGCAAAAGTGTTCTCTAGTTTAGTTTCTGCAAAAATCCTAGCATCAGTGGATAGTCTAGAAATAATTATTGACTGCATCATTGCCGCATTAAAGATCAGTTTCAGAATGTATGTTTACAGCTTATTCACACATCTTCCATAAGCACGATTAGCATCCAAGAAAAAAGAAAAAAAAAAGATATAACCAAATGAATACAAAAATAGTGTAGTTACTATATAGGAAGAATCAGATATAATGTGTCAATCGCCATCTTGCAAACCAATCTTTTCGATGCAACGTAAGATGGGGGCAGATGTAGACACGTGATTTTTGACCCTTCCGCAGGGTGTTTCACCTTCTAGTATCTAAATTTTCCTTTAAATATGGTCCGGACATTTTATTTGGTTTAGTAGGTCTTATTTGAATATTCGAAAATCACAAAAATAGAGTCACTTTTTTAGGATATATGTTTAGTTTCGTTTTTTTTTAATTAGTACAAAAAGAAAGAAAATGTCCGAAAATATGTTATCTATTTTTAGTTTAATTTCCAAGTTAAAAGTTTTAATAAATAAATATAGAGTAAGTACATATTTTATCTTGCTATTTTAATTTAGTAGTAGTATATTTTATATTCTCACTTGTTAATTATATGTCATTTCACCACTCAATTTTAATACCGCATCCACACACACACATATCACATGCACCCTTTTATGTATTTTTTCTTAAAATAACAACAAAACAATAAAAAAACAAAAATGCCTTTTTCAATTTAAACAAAAAAAGAAGAAGAGAAAACCCTTTTCAAGGCCCATTACCCAAAGTCTTTTTCATGTACCTATGCACAACATATATAAAGACTATGACCTATACCATAGCACAAAAAAATCCTAACCTACACAATCATAATCAGCCGCAAGAAACAATCATCCACACACACAAAACATACACACAAAAATCAATCAGCCGCAAGAAACCTAAACCAAGCACTTGTTCTTCTTCATGAAAAAACGTCAGCAGCTATAGAAAATAAAAGGCACAGCACCTTAATACCATAGCACCTTGGCTTCATCATCCTTACAAGATAAAGCACCCTTTCAAGATACAAACACCAAGTTCCTCACCCAGATTTTAGATGGAAAATCAGTAGCTCTCTTAGCATCATAACAACCATGTAAACCCCATTAAGAACTGTGTCATTCCATCTGCATTTTCCTTCGCCCGATCTCAACAGATGAGTCGAGGTGCCGTTTGATTGAGACGTCGAGGCTTTCCGATCGTGGTCTTTTGGTCGGTCGCGGTTTCATTCGTGAGTCTCGTCGGATTCTATTCATTGTTTTCAACTGTAAAACCAAAGGTGCTTTCACTGATATTGAAGAAGCATATTAGCTCCATTGAAGGTCTAGTTCCTTCTCTTTTGTTTCATCCCTCATTTTATTTCTTACATGAATCTGGTGTATATTGATGGTTTTTTTTTTCAATGATACTTTTTGCTAATAGCATTTAGTTAGTTGCATTGATGACTACTCTTATGTTTGAACGTTCTATTCAGTAATTAGTTTGAAATTTAGTTGGTCTGTATTTGATATAAGTATCATCTGATTCAAGAACTAAATAGGCCATGTTTAGTTGGTTTAATGAAATAGGAAGATCAGTTCTTTGTTTCTCGTACAGTGAAAAATATGATATTGTATATACCTAAATCTATTGCTTTTATTGGTTGTTTTATTTTATTTTATTAATTTCATTTGGTACTTACAATAGTACAAACATTTGATCTCTTTTTTGTGTGATTCATAAACGCAATGCTCTAGCTTCGGATGGATAGTTAAATTTCAGGTACTTTAATACTCGTATTGATTATATTTTATTCAATTGGACCGTTAGAAGCGTCACTAAACCTGATTACAATAGGCAAATGTATGTTAGGATCCGTTAAGTGTTAGTAAAAAATATAGGCGTGCTTAAACCATTAGCCATATGTTCGGTTACGATGCGTAGTATATATTTAGGTAATTCTAGTTGTCATGTGGATCATCCCGCTCGTTGACCGTCTAATAATAATTGTGTTAACCATGTGGACAGAGCCGTTCCTTGGTTAAATGCATATAATCAAAGAAAAAGTCATGTGGACAGACCCGTTCCTTGGTTAAATGCATATAATCAAAGAAAAGTCATGTGGACCATCCCGTTCCTTGACACTTTTAATAATAATTGTGTTGACCATGTGGACAGACCCGTTCCTTGGTTAAATGCATATAATCAAAGAAAATGTCATGTGGGCCATCCCGTTCCTTGACACTCTAATAATAATTGTGTTGCCATGTGGACAGACCCGTTTCCTTGGTTAAATGCATATAAATTAAAGAAAAGTCATGTGGGTTACCCCGCTCCTTGACACTCTAATATAATGAAAGACTTTGCGTGCATACACGCTCCTAAGTGTAAACAACTAAAACACGTTTTATCCAAGAACTAATTATAACCAAGTATAAGCCGATAAAAGCGACCGTGCTAGAACCACGGGACTCGGGAAATGCCTAACACCTTCTCCCCGGTCAACAGAATTCCTTACCCGGTCTTTGGTTTTCGCGGACCAAAAATAAAGAGTCATTTCCTTTTGATTAGGGATTCAATAAGGTGACTTAGAACACCATAACTCAATTCCAAGTGGCGACTCTGTAAGTAAATAATCCCTATTCAAAACCGTCACTTCAAATGGAAAAACCCTTAAATAAATAAAAACCCGTGCGCGTTCTTCGCGCGGGGCCCGAAAAAGGGGTGTGACGGGGACGACAATAATAACTATCATTACTTTTCCTTTCTAATTACACGAAAAGAATAAAAAGAAAAAAAAAACAGCAAAGAGTAATAACAGAGAAGGTAAACTAATTTTTATCTTAATTTTTACACAACAAAAAATGAATATTTTACGAAAACTTATGAGTAGACAACAGAATTATTAATCATAGAAAAGTTTTAGAATCTTCTATTAACACATATAAGTTACAACCATATTGATTTCAAATTGAGGCGCAATCCACATTTTTTAATGACAAAATCAAGGTGCAATCCACATGATGACACAATAGGGTACATATAACTTTTGTGGTCTCAGGATGGATAACTGCCAACACAATCATATATTTTAGACAAATGCATGAACTTATAGATGGTCACCTGAGGCTTCTTCTTTATCCAAACTGTCTGCTTAAGAGCATGAGGGGCTTATGCCAGATTCCACCCTTCTCTCTGCGGTTTCCTTTGGCAGTTAGTTAGCAGATCCAGGTTTTACAAAGCTGGCTTCAAACGTATTGAAAATAAAATTACTCAATCTGGTCATCATGAAAAGAATGGAGCCATTAGTGGTTTGCATCCTCCCTGTTCTGCACTCCTACACATCTCTGCTACACAACTACAAATAATCACAATGCAACAACAAATAGCAAAAAGTGTGTCAGTGACATAATTAAACAAATTTAAAAGAGCAGTTGAAATTAGAAACCACAAATGGTTGAGA
Source organism: Lycium ferocissimum (assembly GCF_029784015.1). NCBI lineage: Eukaryota > Viridiplantae > Streptophyta > Magnoliopsida > Solanales > Solanaceae > Lycium > Lycium ferocissimum. The sequence continues at coordinate 152,725 of NW_026725958.1, forward strand.
TTAGCTTTTGCTCACAATAATTGAAAGCAAGGGCGAATTTATGTATAAATCTTGGGGCACGTGAACTCATGGTCTTTCCGTAAAACTAGATATTTTCTAGAATTGATCTGATATGATCTTACGGCACCCATGCTGCAAAAAAGCTGAATGGTGCACTTGGTTAAAACTTAGTTACTCCATTTACTAAGAGGAACAAAGATCAATTCCCACTTAATATATTTTTTCCTATAAATGATTTGGTTAAGTAAATAAATCAGACAAATTTGAACAACAAAGTTACCATCAGAAAGGTAAAATATTTTAACAATATAAAATTTACCAACAACATCTCACCCCGAAAAATAATGAACTGCAAAATAAATAAACCCCTTATGAAAAACTTCACAGAGAAAATCCACATGATAACCAAAATCTAACGAATCAGATATGCAAATATAATAGAAACAACAATTAGATATTGGGAACACTCAAATGGCAAAAAAAAAAAAAAGGGAAAGGAAATTAAGAAGAAACCTTTAATTGTGAAGAGTTTATTGGGAATTTAAGAAAGAAGCCTTCAAATTGCGATTGAGGAAAGTAGGCAATTTGAAAGGCTGTTTGTTCGGTGTTTTGGGTTTTGTTTTTTTGGCGGTTTATTCAGTGGGAATGAAGAAGAAGAGAGAGAGAGATATTTTTATAAAAAAAAAATAAAAAAAATAAAAAAAGGAGAAAATGGTTAAATATTGGCTAAATATCTGGATAGCTCTTAAATTTGGCATGATTTGTAAGTTATTCTCACGGTGCCATAATAAGTGTTACTTTAGCCAAAAACACGCATATTAAGAAACTAAGAATGCAATGTAAAGTTTACCAAATTACCCCTATATTACTTTTTCTTTCGATTGAAAGCATTTAAATAGTAATCTTTTGATATCGGAATCCGTAAATATTAAGTTATTATGTGACTTTTCCAATCATCATTTAGTTATTACTTTAACTTGTCAATTTTTGTCTAAGGATAGAAATGGGAAAAGCTAGCCAATTTATGTTTTGGTTTCCTAAGGTGACACTTATTATGGGACAAAATATTTTGGCTAAGGTAACATTTATTATGGGACGGAGGGAGTACACACTTAGGTAGGGTCATTTACTACACGGACTAAATTATTTTGAGATTAATATTTTGGAATTATAGTCCTAAAACTAATTTATTACTCATATGAGAGATGGGATAAAATAATCTCAAATTTGATGGGATAAGATGAAATATCCTAGAATTAAGTTTGGGCTTCATTTTTTCAAAAAGGTACAAATTTATTCCAAAACAAATTTATAAGTTCTATTAAACAAAGTATAAAATTAATCACAAAATTAATTCTAAAATATTTCACCTTATCTCGTGTACCAAACGACCCCTTAAACTTTATTAGTGACCAAATAAACACTTTTACTTGGCAGGTATGTATCTCAAGAACACTTGTATTGCAAAAGGCCATCAAGTTTAGGATGTTTAGTTTGTGAGGTATTTTTAAGCCAAAAAATATATTGGGATATTTTAGATCAAAAGATGGATGAATAGAGTATTTGTGAACCTTTTTATACATTAGGGATATTTTTTAACCAATTAAATAACAACGGAAGTATTTTTGGACCAAACTATTAAAAATAGGAGCATTATTGGACCAACCTATTAACGGATGATATTTTTATTCAATTTCGCATGGTGTAAAGAGCATTTTTCGCCCTTTTCCTTTCTGGATTTAAATAGGAGTAATAATAATTTTTCTTTACAATTTCAACTCAAATTTGTCCAAACCGACGTCATGACAACAAAATAGGCCATATACAAATACAGAGAAATAAAATTAAGGGAAAAGGGTCAAAAATACCCCTCTACTTTGAAAAAAGGGATAAAAATATCCTCCAAACTTATTTTGGGTTAAAAATACCCTTCCATTAAAGTTTTCAAATATACCCTCTGTCTTACCAAATTATCTCCCAAAATAACGACATCATTTTTGAACGCTCCATCATTTAAACCCGACCCAACTAAATAATAACCCATAAGATCCCTTTATTCCCCCAATTTCCTCAAACTTCAAACCTACGTATCGTGGGAATAAGGATTTTATGGGTTATTATTTAATGTTGGGTCGGTTTAAATGATGGAGCGGGTTCCAAAAATGATGTCGGGTTATTTTGGGAGATAATTTCGGTCAAGACAGGGGTATATTTGAAAACTTTAAGGATGGGAGGGGTATTTTTGACCCAAAATAAGTTTGGAGGATATTTTTATCCCTTTTTTCAAAGTAGAGGGGTATTTTTGACCCTTTTCCCTAAAATTAAACATGGCATAAAATGAAAATTGCAATCTCTGTTTTTCCTTCTTGGTCTCTGCGTCTTTCTTATACAACTTCAGTACCTCACTATCATCTTCTTATTCATAAATCATAAAGCTTAAACCCATGATAAAGAAACTCAAGATAATCTGAAAATAAACAAAAGTTGAAAAAGAAGAAAAGAGTAAACAGGAAACTCTGCATCGCATACTTAAGTAAATGATCTGCATATCCAAGTCTCATAATATGTGAACTCAATTGTCCTTTTTCCATCATTTCATGTGACACCCCATCTTCCATCATAAAATTAATAAAGAACCTGAAGAGTGAATGGAGAAGAGAAAGCTTTTCTTGATCATACCATATACTCATATTACTTCTAATTTATGAGCTAGTAATATGATACTTGATATAACAAGTGAGTTGAAAATGTTTTTTTCTTTCTTGATTTGAGTTATGAGTGAGAGTGAAAATCTTTCACAAATGAAGAGATTAGTGCCAAAGCACACATCCTTTACAACTCAGGAAGAGATTTGTTGCTGAAAGGAACATTTCTTTCAAGAATTATACTTTTGATTCTGTAAAACCCCTCGACGGGCATGGCCAGACACTTTCATTATTGCAAATTGCTATTTTTTCCTCGTGGAAAAATTATAATTTATGAACAAGAAGATGATGGTGAGGTACTGAAGTTGTGAAGAAAGACGAGCAGAGCAAGAAGGAAAAACACGGGGTGCAATTTTCATTTTATGCCATATGAATATTTTGCCCTCGAATAAAATTAAAAAAAGCGTGGTTCCATTATTTTGCAACAAAATAAATAGTTTAGGGTGCGAATCATAAATAAAAACAGGACAGAGTAAAAATCACAAAAGAAGACATACGTTAGCGGTGCAAAATGCAACGGACTCTAATTTCACGTGCATCCATAAGTGTGGACTTATTACAAAATATTTCATTCAATCCCAAAATCTCTCATTTAGGCAAACAACTTGCCTACAAACCTTTCATTATTTTATTCATTATTTTCACGATGAATCCCATAAAATTTATAGTTTGTACTCCTACAGAGGCTCTAACATTACAAACATAACTAAAAACTGAAAACGGAACACTAATGACGATTGCAACTCGTCTCATGTTGATCTCTTAACTCAAGATCTGAGCTCCTTTTTCTTTTTGGAAACTAAGGCTTGGGCTCCTCTTTATCGTTGTAATCACCTTCATTGCCATGATAATTCCGAAAAGTCCTATGTTCCTCACTTCGCTTATATCTACTGTAGTACTTGCCGCCACTGGATGGTCCAATAGAATTGGTGGCCTAAAATTCAGAACATAATAGGAGATTATAATCAAAATTTCAAATTGAATTTGAATTTTTGTTGAGATGTCATAAGTAACCACTGATTTCAAATCAAAACTTTCAATTTGAGCTTCAAATTACATGTCAAACACCTACTATATGTATATGAAAAAAAATGGAAGGGAAAAGGGCCAAATTCAGGCTTTGAAACTTATGGGTTCTCAATAATTTCAAATCAATAAATAATAACCGCATAAAGAAACTAGTATTGATATTTATTAATATATATTTAAAAAGTAATATACCACTTTTTCTCATATAAAGGCCTGCCACTGGCAGTGGTGATTTTTTGTACAGAAATCGAAAGTGAAATACTGGGTTCCAGCTCTATATCCATATAATTTTCAATGGACTTCTCAATATAATTACTCTAGATCCGCCCCCTGATGCTGCTATTGCCAGAACATGGATCCAAACAACAAGAAAACAGAGGAGAATTCGCAGCATCATCGCCGGAGAAACTACCATGTGTTCAAAAAAATAAAGAGTTAAAGATTTTTCAGATGGTCACTCAACCCATAGTAGTTCTTATCTCAGAAAGTCACTTTCTTTCAACAACAACGACAACAACATATCCAGTGTGATCCCATAAGAGCATCTCCAACCTTGTACACCATTTTTTACACCAAAATGATGAAAATTAACTCCAACCCATTATACTATTTTTTACACCAAAAAAGAATATTCATTTTATATTCTTCCCTCTCTTCAATATTATAGTATTTTTTTATTTAAACGTTATTTTTTTATTTAATAAAACAAATTCTTTTTTTTTCTTTTTTACATATTCATCCCATATAATTCATATTCCTTTGTTATATAACTATTTAATATACAGTTATTTTATACCATAAATTTTTAAATAATATAAATTATAAGCAAATATTATACGTTGTACATATTAATGGATAATTAAAATAAAGGTGAAATCATTGATAAAATATAATTAAATAAATATTATATTATGGTAAAATTTATTTTAATTTTTACATAAATATTCAACTTCCACTATTAGTATGTTGCTCCCATAAATGCTTTATTAATGCATTACGAAGTGCAAAATGAGCATCTTTGTTCTTATTTTTTTGTGTCGAGCTAAAAATTATTCAAATCAATAATTTTCATCTATTACCATATCTACTGTTGGAGTGGACCTTCCCAAGCATCTTGAATTAGTGCATTAAGATAATATATACAAAAATTAATTTATAAAAATTACACTCCAAAATTAAGATGTAAAATTAATATTATAAAGATATTACATAAAAAATAACTAGGTACATTAGGGACCTAAATGAAAAAATTAAAATTAATAATATGTTAAATTAAAAGTGTTATATAATTAAAAAAAATATTGATGAATAGTAATGGTGTTGATGTATAGTGTTACATCAAATTTGGTGCAACACTATTTACACACCAAAATGGTGAAAGAAATGGTGCAAGATTGGAGCTCCAAAACACCAAATATTACACTAAAATAGGATTTGGTGTAAAAAAAATGGTGCAAGATAGGAGATGGCCTAAATGGGACAATCAATTTCTTGGTTGAAGGAAATTAGAATAAAAAAGAAAGGTGATTTTCTGAGATAATATATAACTAACGATATATGTGAACAATATACTAATGTACAAGGGTAAATATGGCTCTTTTCTGTAATTGAGTGATTATGATGACCTTACCTTTGAGACGCCCCTGCCACCATTGTGGTTGAAATTATTGGGAAGATACTTGTTGTTAGGAATAAGGTTACTGGTGGTTGGTGGAAGTAATTGACCTGACTGATCAGGACCATAAACACCATAGCCATTACCATTTTCAGGCATGAAATTTGGTTCTTGATCATTGTTTGGAGTTACTACTTTTGTCTCTTTGTTGAAGAATTGGTTGTCTTTGGCATGGATTTGCAATGAAAATAAGAGGGTGATTAAGAGGAAGAAGGATAAACAAGTTGTAAAGAACGCCATGGAAGATGGGATTAGTAGAGTAAGAAAGATACGATAAGCAATGAGTTGTGTAGTGCGTAGGTGTTGGAAAATCAGCCACCATCTCTATATATAGAGGCTACATGTTGGAAGTGAAAATAAAATAAGTGAAAGGAGCGACTTTTTCTCATCAGAAGTACGTAGTTGATGACATGATGTTGATGATGAAATAGATTGCGGATCTTTGAATTGTACCCATCAAAGTGGTTGAATGTCTTTGCTAGCTCAGTTGTTTGGCTATTTAAATTTTTACCTTGTGGTGAGGAGGATTCGATTCTCGCCTTTTAATATTCTCCCTTATTTTCCCTTTTCCTATCCTTATATTTTTTTAAATAAAAAAAGAAGAAGTTTCGGCTACTAATTAAGGAAGAATATTCAACTCAAGAGCAAAAGAAAGAAGCCATTAATAGATTCAACATATGAGCCCGTTTGGCTTAGCTTAAAAAAAATGACTTATAAATTGATTTGATCAAAAAATAGCTTATAAGTCAAAAAAAAATTAAGCTTATAAGTCACCCCAACTTATTTTTTTTAGATTTATTCTAAACACTTTTTTAATTTATAAGTTGCTTTGCTAAATACCTTAAAAATTAAAAAATAATTTATAAGCTCATTTGATCACTTATAAACCAATCTAAAGAGGCTCATATTCTACTAGTACTACTGTCTTAAAAGAGAAAAAGGCAGTTAGTGGCTTCTTTTGACTTTAGAGAATGTCCAGACAACTTATATATTCACCAAATGTCTGACAGGTTATACTTACATTATCAGTAACTGACAAAATCAATTAATAAATAAATGCGTGATAAATGCGTTTCATTGATTTATTCAATGAATGATGACATCATCTTAATGCTTAGTACCTTTGACTTTAGAGATTGTCCAGACAACTTATATTTTTCAAGAAAACTTATATCTTCACCAGCTTTCTAACAGGTCATACTTCCATTATCAGTAACTGACAAAATCAATTAATGAATGGGTGATAAATGTGTTTCATTGAATTATTCAATGAATGATGACATGATCTTAATGGTTAGCTATGTTGCTCGGACTCGGGTGCGGGTGTCGAATACGGGTATGAATCTAGAGGTCGGATTCGTCACGATCTAAATTTTAAGATACGAGGGTACGGATACGGTTGCGGGGATTAGGCAAAAAATAATTCAAAATCCTAAAAATAGAGTTATAAAACCTAAATTTTGAGATATGATGTGAAAAGCTTGAGGAGAAAATATTGATCAAGAGGAGAATCTCGGAAGGAGATAAAAGGAAAAAGAGTAACATAGAAATTTCTATATACAAGTTATTCCATTTTCTTCAATTTCACCATAGTTTTTTGTTTTGATTTTTGAATCTGTCTGAAATTTCTCCCTCGATTTTGGTCAAAGTACCCAAAATTGGTTGACCAGATCGGGTACGGATCTCACACCCATACCCACATTCACACCCCTATCGTGTCGACATGGGTGCAGCATCGAAAGTGAAGAGTCCGAGCAACATAGATGGTTAGTACCTTTGACTGTAGGGATTTGCCAAGGCCTATTCACCAAAACTTTTTAATAGTTACGCAATCAGTAACTGACAAAATTTTATACATAGAAGAGGCTAGAAGCGCAGTGCTGTCCGCCGACATGCCAGCTTGCTTGCGGGGTTATATTCGGTATTCTATAACTTTAGTGCTTCAGAGTATTATACCATAGTGCTGCATGAATGTATTTTTCCACTGCTGAATAAGAAAATCCCTCCACTTTAGTTTAATTACTCTTGTACCAGCCGCAAAGTTATTGTACCTGTGGCCCCCAGTTGTTTACCCGTTTCAAACCTGCTAGAAGTCTCAGTTGAAATCGGGGGGCCCACTGGCATTGCATTTTCATACTACAAGAGTCTGCATTGTTACTTTGAGTTTTTTCTAACCTTGTGGGCCTCACTAATAATTAGAGGTGTCAAAATGGGCACTCAGCCCAACCCAGCCCATCCCTAAAGGGCTAAAGAATTAAATAGGCTAAGATGGGTTGGCCCTTTTAATTGAAGGGCCTATAAAATGCAAATTTAATCCAAATTCTTAAGCGGGCCATGAACAGAATGGCCAAAGACTTTAAGCTTTTTTAAATCTTTCGAAATAATATTTTCTAAGTGAATTTTTGTACAATTTGAACATGAAACTTTTACAAAATAGAATCTTCTACCACCCATTCTTGCGCAAATCAATATCATAGAAGAAAAAATTCAAAAGAACAAATATAAATTATTATTTTTAATCACTAATTCAAATCACATTCAAAAGAAATTAAACATAATATAAATTCTAAGACTAAAAAGTATTACTCCAGTTTCTAATTACTACTTAGTAGTACATACATTCTTTTTTCTCATTACTTTTTATCTTTTTGTTTAATTTACTTATATATTTTTTTAAAATTAATTAATTTATTATTCTTTTCTTCTCAAGAAATTTCGCCCCACCCTCGGCGCTATGGCCAAGAGAAATTTAGAACACAACCTCACTTCCATATGGGCCAAAGAAATTTTAGCCCAACCCTACTTAAATAAATGGTTGGGTTGGGCTGACCTCGCGGGCCAAGCCCATATTGACAGCTCTACTAATAGTCATTCCACATGCCTGTTTACTACTTCATTCCAACAACAATTCTTGCCATATAAGTACTATTATTTGATGTATTTAAAAAGTAGTATAAGAAAACAAAACTAACTAAAATTGATATATGTTAATGTGAGTTTTATTATTGTTTTTCATTCCATAATGCAGATTGTATTTCAAGGGATTTTTTTTGTTTTAATAACAATGTGATTATCAGGCTTTAAAACTGCCTATCTAAAATAATATTAAAACATAAATATTGTATCTTGCTCAATACCACTCTTAATATAATTTGTTGGGCCCGTCTTTGGGACGGGCTTTACATCTAGTCAATTAATAAAGGGAAAATTACATATGGTACCTACTTAAGACTCTTTATTACAAAATATATAGATAGTTTTCTTTATTTATAAAACATAACGATATATTACGAAACATGACGGATTTTCATATATTTTTTATTTTTTTATTTGTTTTTCCAGAAATATATATTTTTAAAAAATTAAAAAAATTTAATTTTTTAAAAAAAAAATTTATATATATTTTTTAAAAAAATAAATTATATTTTAATTTTTTTTTTTTCCTCAAAGGCTTAAAAAATTACCTCAAATTTTTGTGTATGAAAACTGTAAGAAAAATGCATGAAATGTGTATGTGTGAGCGAAATTTTTAATATAATTTTCATACATAAAATTGTGAGCGAAAATTTTAAGCCTTGAATATTGTATGAAAGTTTTTACGTTGTTGTAGTTGTATTAATTTTCCAGAAACCTAATACGAACTTTATATACGAAAAATGTGAATTAAATTCTAAGTCTTGAGCAAGATATACACATTTCATACCATTCATGCATAAAATTTTGAGTGTAATGTTTAAGCCTTGATCGAGATATACACATTTCATACGTTCTTCATACATAAAATTTGAGCGAACTTTTTAAGCCTTGAGCAAGATATACACATTTCATACACAAAAATTTGAGCGATTATTTTAAGTCTTGAATGTTGTATCAAAGTTGTATACAATGTTGTTGTAGTTGTATTAATTTTACAGAAATCTAACATGAACTTTATACATGAAAATGTAAGCGAAATTTTAAGACTTGAGCAAGATACAAATTTCATACTGTTTTTATACACACAATTTTGAGCGAATTTTTTAAGCCTTGAACGAGATATACACATTTCATACATTTTTCATATCGTTTTCATACACTAAATTTTGAGCAAATTTTTTAAGCCTTGAGCGAGATATGCACATTTCATACATAAATTTTTGAGCGAAAAAAATATTTTAAATTTTTTTTAAAAAAAAATTAAAAGTAATTTTTAAAAAAAAGCATGTTTTGTATAGGATTTGTAATGTTATGTTTTGTAAATATAAAACTATCGTCACGTTTCGTAAATATAAAACTATCATCGCGTTTCTTAAATATTTCTCTTAAGATGTATATATACATAGTTGTCCCATTAATAAACGGGTGACAAATGTGCCTCATTGAATTATTCAATGAATACCACCATCTTTAACCAAAAAAACAAAAAACAAAAGGCAACTCACCGTAACACATAGCATAATATAAAATAATTTGATCCACGTTAAATTAAATTATATAATTAAAATTAGCACGATAAATTAATAGTTGTTACACATTCTATATTAGTTTCATACTAGCCATATATGCCCGTGCGATGCACGGGCCGAACATGTTTATTCATTTTAATTAGCCTGTCTTTAAGGTTTGTATTTTGTAAATAATTTTTATAAATTTGTAATAATCATGACAATGAAAGTTGTTCATTAATGTGAAAAAGAAAATTAGTAAGAAGGTGAGGGAAAATTAATATTTTGATTTTAGATTTTTTCTTTTAAATTATTTAATATCTTATATGTATCACAAGTTGATATCCATCTCAATCAATTAACCTTCGGCATCCAAACATAAGAACCATTGTTGTATATATTGGTTTTTTTAAAAGCAAAACTAATAAGAAACGCAACCGCCTCTCTAACTTTTTGAATAGAATCGTCAAAACGCACAAGACCATCTTTAACAATTAAGTTTAAAATGTGACAACTACATCTCACATGAAAAATATTTTTTAGCGAAGGGTTTAATTCTCTTTTTAAAAGACCAATCATCTTTGTATTATTAGAAACATTATCTAAAGCAATACAAATTATTTTTCTATAAATGTTAAAAAATCTCATAATAGTAGACTTTGAATCCACTAAAAAATTTTCATCGTGACGACCTTTCCCTTCATCATATAAAAAAGCTATAATTCTTTTTTGCATAACCCAATTATCATCAACCCAATGACATGTAATAGCAAAAAAAATCTAACTTGTTAAGACTAAGACGAAAGTCATTGGTATAGAAACATTACAATTTAAAGAATTAAATACATGGAGCAAATAAAATCGTATTTTTTATACAAATATATAACATCCGCTCTACAAGTACTTCTAGGAATACCCTCAAATAACGGATTATAACAACGTTGAATGTAAGTAACAAACTCCAAACCCGAAGGAAAGGAAAATTGTAAACAATCATAAGCTACCATTTTAGCTATTTCTACACGCTCTTGTTTCTTGTCATACTTAAAAATTTTACCGGTTCGTGGGTCTATCGTCATTTGAATACCCCCCACATTTGAACCCGTTTGCTCTCCCCAAACATCCATGTTTCTTTCTCATATGACCATTTATGTACCCGTTCCACCATCCTTACTAGTTCCTTTGCCTAAAAGCAAATACTTGTTTACATATGTTACATTTAGCTGTTTGGCTTTCCTTATCCTTAGTCATAAAACTCCAAATTTTAGCGGTTGGCTTACGAGTTCTAGGCGGGTTATCTTGTGTATGTGATTGTGCAGGACCTGTATCTCCTATGGGATTTTCAGGGGCTTGTGTTTCATCATCATCAATTTCATTGAAAGTGTTGGTATAATGTTGTTGCATTGCCTCATGATCTAAAAGTGGATTATTTCCACCAACATCAATACCTAAATTAGGTGTTTCTTCCACAAATTTTTACTCATTAAACCCACCCCTAACAATACCACTACCACCGGCACCACGTCTAAATCTCTTCGCCATTATTACATAGAATTAATTTAAATCACACTCAAATAAATAACAAGAAAATAAATTGCAATAAATTAAATTGCTAGAATTAAATTACAACAACAACAAGCCCAGTATAGTCCCACCATGTGGGGTCTGGGGAGGGTAGAGTGTACGCAGACCTAACCCCCAATTCAAAGGTAGGACTACTGTTTCCGAAAGACCCTCGACTCAAGAGAGGAGAAGAGGGAAGACAAATAGAAAACAAGACAAAGGTCAGATAGGGCCAAGCATATCGAAAACAATATGATAACACGAATACCAAAAGCGAGAAAGTCATGGTAGAACAGTCCGGGAAGAAAGGAGTATTAACTACTATAGATAAATAAAATAATCAAAGTACAACGGCCCAACAAATATAAGCAGCAATCACATGCATAAACCAAAAGGCAATAAACAAATGAGCGAAACTGCAACTACTATGATGAAAGGGTAAGCCACCTAGCCTTTTATTAAATTGCGAAAAATAAAGATAGAGTTGGAACGAAGGTGCCAAATTGGTTGGACTAATTTCCAACAAAGTGAAGGCGGCTAGAATTGCAAATCCACCAAAGCTACTGATTGTTGCAAAATCACCAACTCCACCAACAATATTATAATTGAAAAATTAATAATTGAAACTATAATAAGACTTTATAATATTTAATTGAGAGAAATTTAAAGTGGCTAATTGTTGCAAAGTAACTATAATTGAGAGATTGAAAGAAAGAGAAGAGTGAATTGGTGTGGATTAAAATGGAAATGGAGAGGGGTTTATATAGGGGTGGGGGATGGATTAAAGTGTTAAAAAAAAGGTTTGGGGGGGTTGGGGGGGGGGGGGTGCAAAATGTGGGTTTGGGACCGTTGGGCAACGGCCATTTTGCAAATGGACCGGCCTTACGACGGTCCAGTGATATTCCAACGGCTACATTTAAAAAAAAAAAAAAAAAAAATTAATTCGACCGATTTTACCCGTCCGGTTCCGATTCCAAAAAAATCGAAACCGGACCGGTATTTAATAAACGGTTAGCCGGAACCGGTTCCGGTTTTACCGGTTCGGTTACCGATTTTAACTGGTTGACGGGCTTATATACAGGATATACTTGTTGATTTCGTTTTTTTTTTTTTTTTTTTTTTTTTTAAATTTAACCATTCAATATCTGAAATCTGCGGGTACTATTTATCCATATTCGCCCGGGCAAAGTGCATGAGTACCGTTTTTAACGATGCCATTTAACTTGTGCTTGCTTTTAAAAACTTTTTATATGTATACAGTGTACTCCACTACGGGACAACTTCAAACATATGATGTAGTTAAATAGGTTCAACATTTGATATGCATTAAGGCTGAAAATACTTAGTTACTCATTTTTTTCTTACAAATTTCAAGTTTGACTGCCATGAATATAATGAGACTATGAGGCTTACTTTGGTAATTATGTGCTACGCGATAAGATCAATCTCGATGTCAAGGTAATAATATGCGAATTTTAATTAAGAGTAGTTTAGTCAAGATATCTATTTTTTTTAGGAGTTAGTATTTTTCCGGCCCTTCCACGTACTCTATCGCATAGCATGAATTTAGTGCACCGAGCTGCACCGTGTTAAAAGACTAAGTAAAAAGTACTTATTATTAACTAGAGGATATATTTGCAGAGGTGTCTTCTGACGAAAGAAGGAATAAGGGAATTACTACTATAGTCACTATGTAAAATAGTTCATTATTATAATTACTAATTTTTTTAAAAAAAAAAACTTCCTGCATTTGAAAATAAATGAATTTTTGGGATGTGACATATCCTTTAAGAAATTTTATTGGAAACATTAATCGAAGAGTAATTTATCAATATCACCCTTTTGCTTCTTCTCAAACTTTTCATAAAACTAGAGTTAGTCAATGTTGTGATTTAATTATACTTTAAAAAAGCCCATTAAAAAGAAAGGTAGTTATTATGGAAAAGATAATTAATACTCCATATCTTTGGACTTCGAAAAATTTATTCATCCTAGACCATAACAAAAATACCAAAAATTCATTTATATTGAAATAAAGAGAGTACTATTTAACAAAGTACTAGAAACCCAAGGGGTTGAGGATTGTTTCAAAAGTTTGGACTTTGGAAGGCGTATACTACAAGTTTTCTATTTTTCTTTTATTTATTTTAGATGATTAGAATTTTTTTATTAAGATATCTTTTTATTATTTAAAAATCAAAACGAATGATAAGTTTGAAGTTATAGATTAATCTGTTATCGTCTAAAATCAAAAGAAAAGTTTGAAGCTATATATGCACCATCGATCTTAATTCTAAATGAACAAACAAAGATTATTTCATAAATTTATAAGCTGATATTAAAATACTAAACAACTACAACATATCTAGTAAGATTTCATAATTGTGCTTTGGGGAGGGTAGGATGTAAACAAACCTTATCCTACCTTTGTGAGATACGGAGGCTTTTCCCGGTAAGCTTCGGCTCAAAAGAAAAGTAACTGATCGCAGGATTATAAGAAAAGAGACAGCAAAATAGCAAGATAAAGTACAAAACAAATATGGCAACAAATAGTAATACACATCGAGAAATAAGAAATTTCTTGGAACTGAATACTACTACTAAAAAGAAAGAAGATAGGAGGAGACTACACCCCCACCCCACTCCCCCAACCCAAAAAAAAAAAAAACCACCACCACCACAGAGTGCGACAATTAGTTGAACTCCAAATACAATGAAAATTTTACCTACTTTAAACATTTTACACACTATATTAACAATAAATGTCATAAAATATTAAGATTGAACCTTTTTTTGGCAGTGAATTATTAAGATGAACATGATTTAGAAGTCATTATAAAACCACCCTAGCTACACATTGCGTTAACTACCATTAAAATCCATCTCGATAAAAGCTTCTCAAGTAACCTTTTTTCCTTTGCGTGGTGGGGTGTGTGTGTGGGGGGAGGGGGGAGCATCTTGCCTATACATATTGAAGATAGGTGTCTACTATTTGAGGTGACATGAACACGTACGTATAGTTCCAGCACCCCATATTTATAACTATTTATCACAATTCACAAGTTAGTAAGTTTACTAAACACTTTAAAAGAAATTAACATATACACATAAGAATTTGCAAACCCTTCTAACAAATCAAACTTCCGCTTAATATAAATACTGTAATAAGCAAGAGGAAATATTAGAAAAATTAATTAAGTGAAATATTGAATTCATCTAAGAGTACTGTCTGTCAACAAAGAAATCCAAGAATTAATTAGTGCTAAAGCTTATAAAACAAAGATTTTCCCAACTAAAGAAAATATTTTACTGAACAAACGCTTTAATTGTTTGATGGACCATGTAAATTGGGTATCAAAAAAGTGTGATGGAATATAAAGGCACCAGAAAAGAGGGCTACCTTGTAGGTTCACTGAACCTGGACGTGTTTTGGAATTCGGATGCAAAGTAAGTTTGAAATTTGTTTTGCTATTAAATTACAGGTCTATAAGCTGCCACGGATGATGTGGGAAAGAGAATCCGGAACCAAAATGACCCAAAAAAAAACCATTTGAACCAAAATACCCTAGCAAAAAAAAAAAGTAACATAAGATTTTTGGTAGTGAATTTATCAATAAAGCGACTTGAGTCCTTAACGCAGAAAATACGCTATAGAACATAAAAAAAAAATTTTTTTTATAACACAGATTTTTATAAGCGTTATAGAAATGCGAAAAAAAATAAAAAATTGGCCTACTTTATTTTTTCCAACACTTAGTGTTTTTTTCCATACTTTGACCAACGATTAGTCGTGTGCACAAGACTCCTAAACGTCAATATTTTATATAGAACCCCTGTACTTTTTTCTGCGTACAATAATGTAGGCTCAATACATCAAGGATAAATAAACGTTCGGATCGTCATTTTAGGGGTTGAAAAAGTGCCCGAAGTAAGTTTTGTTTGAAAACTTTAGGTTAATTGTTCATATACATAGACGTCCATTTTTGTTTGAAGACTTGTTGTCATTAGCTTAAAGTTTTTTATTTTTAGGGTTTAGATTTAAGTGTGTTATTTTTTAAAGCGTAACTTTATTTCGAATATACACGATTTTTTGTGCTCGGACGTCCGATTTAAGCGATTTTTTTTTTTTTTGCAACATATTCGAAATAAAGTTACGCATTAAAAAATAACACACTTAAGGAACAATTAGTTTTTTTTTTTCATAAAAAGATCGCAACATCTTATTTTAACAAATCTTTTCTTTGCAACACTTAGTGTTTTTTTCATATTTTGACCAACGATTAGTCGTGTGTCAAGACTTCGAAACGTCAATATTTTATATAGAGCCTGATATTTTTTTCTGCGTACTGGTAACGTCCAAATCCACTCCTCAAAGAGAAAGTGTACACGGTCGTATGCAATATAATTTACCCAACTATGAGTCGGAGCCGATCCCACAGGAAACAATATACTAGGCGATTTAAACAAGTAAGGAATTATCACTTTCTACGCTAAGCCAAACACTTGATAATATTTTGATTTTAAGAAAATTATAACTAATGCGAAAATATAAACTAATCTAGAAAGCAAGTAAAATGATCAATGGCCACAAGCATGGATAATAGGAGATTACACTCAAGTAACGATTTAATGTATTTTACAATTTTACAACTATGAGCGAGTTTATGTTAATAGATAATGATTTCTAAAATCTCATTGAAAGTCTCTCAACCAAATCAATGAATTTCACTCTAAGCTTTCTCAAGCCTTAGAGTGTGATGTTAAACACAATCAATTCAACCTCAAGTTAACTATCCTATCTCTAGCTCAAGTTATTAGATGGGTTTAATGACCCAAATCCTTGTTATCTAACTCTTTTCCTAACTTTCACTTTCTTTGTCAAGCAAAGTAAAAGTACTTAGGCACAAATAATGTTTGCAAACCATTAAGAGACATTTAAGCATGAAGAGTTGATAGAAAAACATTAACCCACTTCATTAGAAATAAAAATTGTTCAATACATAAGCAAAACAAGAGTTCAATCCAAAACTTGGACAATGAATATTTTCATAAACAAGATTCAAGTAATGAAATGGAATACTACACACTAGATATACAATATAAAGCAAGGAATTGAAGAAAGGGTTAAGAAATTTATTATTCAAGAGCTCCAATCTTCTCCTCCAATGGTGTGTTGAAGAACCCTAGCTTCCAAAGCTTGTATTGAAAATGGCCAAAGATGAATATAATTACTCCCTTGTCTTCCTTTTGTAGTTCCCAACTTTTTCCAAGTCAAAAAATAACAAAATAAGCCCCAAGTTTTCAGATTTGCAAATCTGTCCTGTTTTTTAAAACTGTCCACTTTGACATGTTGCAAAAAGTGTGCAGTTTTTTGTTCAATTTGGCCTCTTTTTGACTTTATTTTCACTTGGTTTCTTCCGATCACTTCTAAATCACATAAACCTATAAAATGGAAGTAAACGATATTAAATGCATTATTTTCTCAATCAAAACATAGCAACAATCTAGGATTAAAGAAGAAATAAGTTGGTAAAATACTAACTTATCAAACCCCCAAACTTAAACTATTGCTTGTCCTCAAGCAAATCAAATTACAATTTCCTTCAAAGGACTCCATTCAAAAGTGCACCAACATCATACCAAGTCAAAAAGGTCCACTTTAAGCACAAACACATGACTTTGATTGGTACCAACAATTAATCCAAAACATATGAATTACCAACTTCTTCTGAAAAACTTCATTTTCATTTCAAGTGCTCAAACACCAAGTTAATCAAAGTAGCAATCAAGTCATGACACTAAAGCTTCAAAATTTGCCTCATTATCACAAAACAACTTTCTTTTGTTCATTCCTCTCAATTGGAAAATGGAACAAATTCACAACTTAAATTCTCATGTGCCCTCACACTCAAGAGAGAATCCCACACTTGAAAAATGCAATTCAAAACACAAATGGGATATCAAATAGAAAGAATTAACTCTCTCTCTCTCACAAAGATGTTCAAATGCACACAAGTAGTACCATAAGCTTGTCCTTCATGTATTTCTCCACTCATGTACACACACTTGGTTCAAAATCAACTAGGACTTAAAGGGTTGTAATGTAGGCTTTTGGTTAAGGTAGGGCACAATTTGGGTAAAAGTGACTCAAAACCTCCCTAAGCACTACAATTTTCAACATTCAAAGCACATTTCCTTTGAAACTTTTCCACCCCTCTCTTCATTTTTTTCATTTCACCACTTAGTCTTCCCATTATTCACAACTCTTTATTCTTCCTTCATTTTTTTTTTCTTTTTCAAAATAACAAGGAAGTTTTCAATTTTTTTTTTCTTTCTTTCACCTTTTCGCCTTTAAAGTAACTCCCACATAACAACTTTTTCCAACCATCACCCCCAAACTTAAACTTTTAGCCAATGTTTGCACTTTCAACGCACTCAAGGAGGTAGGGTACTAAAAGATGGGTCAATGAAGAATAGGGTAAAGCTTGTAACATGGTTGTCAAAGAAAAGGTTAAAGGCTCAAAAGGGGTTAACTAGGGAAAACATGCAAGGGTAGGATATTTAAGGAGCAAAAACGGTCCACAAAGGCCTAACATCATTTTTTAAACCAAGTGTAGTCTAGGATTTCGCCTTGAAACACATTCCGGCAAGTTCTAGACCACAAGTAATGCAAAAGAACTCACAAAAACCTCACCACACATGGCACATGCAAACTCAAGTGAAATATGTATCCAAAAACCAATTGAACAAAATGAACTCAAAAAGTCACTCATAGCCTAAAGAGACTAATTAGTGAAAGTAAGAGCCAAAAATTGAATCTAAAAGTCACAACAAGAATCCTTACTTCAATTGTTTTTTTCTTTTTCAAAATTCAAGAATTCATACGCCAAGGCTTAAATACGTTGGTACCAAGCAAGCCAAAAGTTAGCCAAGGGGCAAAAAATCACTTCCCACCACCATTTTTACTCCTAAACTACCTAACTAAGAACGGAAATAAAATAATAAAAGTGACTAATCCACAACATGGCAAAAGAACGACATCTTCAAAAATTTGAACAAGTTCCATTTGTAACAACGTCTATCCACAGCCACACCAACAATCACATAACAAGCCCGGCAAGGGCACACAATATCCATACATAAGACAAAAGCCCGGCAAGGGCACAAATAAAGTATAACCAAAATATAATGTGCTAGCTACCACATGTCACCCCCAACTACAAACATTGCAGTGTACTCACTGCACATAATCAAAACAAAACATACAATAGTTTGAGGGTAGAGAATTTTTTTTTTTTTTTTTTTTTTACTGGCGGCACCTGCGAACAAGACTGTCGCGAGCGCACAGAATGACCGGCGAAACGCAGTGTGATGTCACCTAATTTTTTTTTTTTTTTTACACCGGGTAAAGACCTGGTAGTCGCAGCATGACTCGCGAATGCGCAGTGATGTCACCCCGACAATTTGGTGTGGTGTCAGATCCGTTTCAATTACGGCCCCTGCCGGTTTGTGGTCGCTGAAACCCCGACATGCTCAAAACAATTCCAAAAATTATGAAACTTTGCAGATTAGTCAAAAACAATAAAATAAACTATTCTAAAAAATAAAATTTTAAAAACGACTTAAAAAATTTAAAACGATGGGTTGCCTCCCACCAAGGGCTTGAGTTAACGTCGCGGCACGACGGTTACCAACTTTACCACTTTTCCTTCCATTTAAAAGATATGAATTTGCGCCCCAACTTTGAATCAAGATCATGATGACGCTCATGGGGCGGTGGTAGAAAAATGAGGAGGCCAATTTTCGGGTATCGCATTTTGCACTTTTTGGCCTTTAAGTGAGGAATGTCATTTTGTCTTCTTGGCACAACAAACTTCAAAATGAAAACACTTTGGTTTTCATCACCAACTTCCACCATAGGCTCGAGAGGTTCAATTTCCATATCATCCACCGGTCCAATGTTGAAAAATGGTTAGAATGGGGTCCAATGCGCCCAAATTCCAAATTTGCCTCATCTTTGACATTCTCACCCAAAAATGAACTAGAGTCAATTTCAACATTTTTCATGACACCGATTGACTCTAATTTCCTTTCTTCTCCGGCATCTCCAATAAGCATGGATTCGGTTGGAGGGTGTTCAATTCTTGATTCCTTATTTTCATGATTGGCCTCCAACATAGACATTATCTTCTCATATTGAGCATTTGAGAGTTCATCTTGATATTGTTCAAATGCCCATAGAGGATTTTTGTGTTCATTAATCAAGCCATTTTGGAGACTAGTTTCCAAGTACTCCTCCAAGGCTTTTTGCTTCTCATTTCCTCCTTCAAATAGGCATTCCATCATGAGCTTAAACTCTCTAATTTGACCATTCTCAACTTCTTCCACTTCCATATCCCTATCAATGTCACAACACAAAGTAGAATCGTCATAGTGGGGGTTCGGGGAAGGGAAGGACACATAAGCACATGAAAGCCAAATGACCATTTTGACCTCCACATCTATCACATATGCTCCATCAGGTTTGAGATTGTGCGCACAATCCGCCCCCGGATACTTTTAAACAAGTTTGCCAAGAGGGTCCTCCACAATAAGGACAAGGGTTATCAAAGTATGAACAACTACCATCCGACCCATTTTCATGGAATGATGCCATTTTTTTTTTTAATATAAAAATAAAATAAAGCAACGAAACAACAACACAAATATTCACAAGTTTGGACCAAAGCAAGCAAACTTAAATCCTAAATTATCTTAAATACGCCAAATTGTTCCCCGATAACGGCGCCAAAATTGGTAACGACCAAATCCACTCCTCAAAGAGAAAGTGTACACGGTCGTATGCAATAGAATTTACCCAACTATGAGTTGGGGTCGATCCCACAGGGAACAATATACTAGGCGATTTAAACAAAGGAATTATCATTTTCTACGCTAAGCCAAACACTTGATAATATTTTGATTTTAAGAAAATTATAACTAATGCGAAAATATAAACTAATCTAGAAAGCAAGTAAAATGATCAATGGCCACAAGCATGGATAATAGGAGATTACACTCAAGTAACGATCCAATGTATTTTACAATTTTACAACTATGAGCGAGTTTGTGTTAATAGATAATGATTTAAAATCTCATTGAAAGTCTCTCAACCAAATCATGAATTTCACTCTAAGCTTTCTCAAGCCTTAGAGTGTGATGTTAAACACAATCAATTCAACCTCAAGTTAACTATCCTATCTCTAGCTCAAGTTATTAGATGGGTTTAATGACCCAAATCCTTGCTATCTAACTCTTTTCCTAATTTTCACTTTCTTTGTCAAGCAAAGTAAAAGTACTTAGGCACAAATAATGTTTGCAACCATTAAGAGACATTTAAGCATGAAGAGTTGATAGAAAAACATTAACCCACTTCATTAGAAATAAAAATTGTTCAATACATAAGCAAAATAAGAGTTCAATCCAAAACTTGGACAATGAATATTTTCATAAACAAGATTCAAGTAATGAAATGGAATACTACACACTAGATATACAATATAAAACAAGGAATTGAAGAAAGGGTTAAGAAATTTATCATTCAAGAGCTCCAATCTTCTCCTCCAATGGTGTGTTGAAGAACCCTAGCTTCCAAAGCTTGTATTGAAAATGGCCAAGATGAATATAATTACTCCCTTGTCTTCCTTTTGTAGTTCCCAACTTTTTCCAAGTCCAAAAATAACAAAAGAAGCCCCAAGTTTTCAGATTTGCAAATCTGTCCCGTTTTTAGAAACTGTCCACTTTTGACAGTTTTGCAAAAGTGTGCAGTTTTTGTCCAATTTGGCTTCTTTTTGACTTTATTTTCACTTGGTTTCTTCCGATCACTTCTAAATCACATAAACCCATCACATAAACCTATAAAATGGAAGTAAACGATATTAAATGCATTATTTTCTCAATCAAAACATAGCAACAATCTAAGATTAAAGAAGAAA